>NC_056743.1:1874583142-1874615698 GCF_019279795.1 Protopterus annectens | reverse complement strand
GTTACTGCACCCTGATCTGCACCTGGACTGATTATCTCCCATCTTACTTTCTACTGCTCTGTGTACTCATGTATTACACAAGGTCAGTTGTGCTGCACCCTGATCTGCACCTGGACTGATTATCTCCCATCTTACTTTCTACTGCTCTGTGTACTCATGTATTACATGAGGTCAGTTGTGCTGCATCCTGATCTGAATCTGAACTGATTATCTCCCATCTTACTTTCTACTGCTCTGTGTACTCATGTATTACATGAGGTCAGTTGTGCTGCATCCTGATCTGCACCTGAACTGATTATCTCCCATCCTACTTTCTACTGCTCTGTGTACTCATGTATTACACGAGGTCAGTTGTGCTGCACCCTGATCTGCACCTGGACTGATTATCTCCCATCCTACTTTCTACTGCTCTGTGTACTCATGTATTACACGAGGTCAGTTGTGCTGCATCCTGATCTGAATCTGAACTGATTATCTCCCATCCTACTTTCTACTGCTCTGTGTACTCATGTATTACACGAGGTCAGTTGTGCTGCATCCTGATCTGAATCTGAACTGATTATCTCCCATCCTACTTTCTACTGCTCTGTGTACTCATGTATTACACGAGGTCAGTTGTGCTGCATCCTGATCTGAATCTGAACTGATTATCTCCCATCCTACTTTCTACTGCTCTGTGTACTCATGTATTACACGAGGTCAGTTGTGCTGCATCCTGATCTGAATCTGAACTGATTATCTCCCATCCTACTTTCTACTGCTCTGTGTACTCATGTATTACATGAGGTCAGTTGTGCTGGATCGTGATCTGAATCTGAACTGATTATCTCCCATCCTACTTTGTACTGCTCTGTGTACTCATGTATTACACGAGGTCAGTTGTGCTGGATCCTGATCTGAATCTGAACTGATTATCTCCCATCCTACTTTCTACTGCTCTGTGTACTCATGTATTACACTAGGTCAGTTGTGCTGCATCCTGATCTGAATCTGAACTGATTATCTCCCATCCTACTTTCTACTGCTCTGTGTACTCATGTATTACACGAGGTCAGTTGTGCTGCATCCTGATCTGCACCTGAACTGATTATCTCCCATCCTACTTTCTACTGCTCTGTGTACTCATGTATTACACGAGGTCAGTTGTGCTGCATCCTGATCTGAATCTGAACTGATTATCTCCCATCCTATGTTCTACTGCTCTGTGTACTCATGTATTACATGAGGTCAGTTGTGCTGCATCCTGATCTGCACCTGAACTGATTATCTCCCATCCTACTTTCTACTGCTCTGTGTACTCATGTATTACATGAGGTCAGTTGTGCTGGATCCTGATCTGCACCTGAACTGATTATCTCCCATCTTATTTTCTACTACTCTGTGTATTCAGGTATTAGTCACCATCTCCAGAACGTTCATGTGGTGTGACAGGAGTTTGACACCTCTATACTGCCCACAGTCAGGAACTGGCCATTTATTCCTGAACACTGGTACTAGTGTGCTTATTCTCTGGTCATTTAGGATACATCTTTCTCTCCATACTTCTATAAGTACCCTCTGGAACAATTTCTCCCACACCTCTCCCAGCATCTTGATCATATCTGCCTTGACCTCACCTGGTCCTGCTTTTATCCCTGACTTCATTTTTCCTTAGCACAGCTCTTCCTGATTCTAGGGTGTGATTTCTTTCTTCTTCATTCACTGTAGGCTATGTCTGGGGCAGTATGGCTTCTGTGAAATTTTCTTCATTCAGAAGCTACTGGAAGTACTCCTATCTGCCTTAGCTGTCCTGTGGACTTGTGAGATGGTTGCTGCTGGCATCCCTTCCTATTTGCCTTAGCTGTCCTGTGGTCTTGTGAGATGGTTGCTGCCGGCATCCCTTATGAAAGTTGTCTGATGACTATCATCTGTCTTTGCCTTACAACATGATGGTGAGATGGTTGCTGCTGGCATCCCTTACGAAGGTTGTCTGATGACTATCTTCTGTCTTTGCCTTACAACATGATGGTGAGATGGTTGCTGCTGTCTGATGAATATCTTCTGTCTTTGCCTTACAACATGATGGTGAGATGGTTGCTGCTGGCATCCCGTTGTCTGATGACTATCTTCTGTCTTTGCCTTACAACATGATGGTGAGATGGTTGTTCCTGGCATCCCTTACAAAGGTTGTCTGATGACTATCTTCTGTCTTTGCCTTACAACATGATGGTGAGATGGCTGCTGCTGGCAGGTTGTCTGATGACTATCTTCTGTCTTTGCCTTACAACATGATGGTGAGATGGTTGCTGATGGCATCCCTTACGAAGGTTGTCTGATGACTATCTTCTGTCTTTGCCTTACAACATGATGGTGAGATGGTTGTTCCTGGCATCCCTTACAAAGGTTGTCTGATGACTATCTTCTGTCTTTGCCTTACAACATGATGGTGAGATGGTTGCTGCTGGCATCCCTTATGAAGGTTGTCTGATGACTATCTTCTGTCTTTGCCTTACAACATGATGGATTTTTGTGCCATTAGCTGAATCATTTTCCAGAAGCTGGTAGACTGCCTTTGATGCTTCATTCTTTGGTATTGCAGCTGCTCTCTTAACATTTTTGTTAGTCAGCCAGTATTCCTTCTTAGTCCACTCTGTCTTTTCTGTTACCCATATTTTCCTGCACTCTTTCTTTCTTTTAATGACTTCCTGAACTTCTGCATTCCACCACCAGCTTTCCTTATGTACCTTTTTTCCATACATGGCTTGGCTGCATCTCTGTTCTGTAGTCCTTACATGTGCTGTTTTGAGGCACTGCCATTCTTCTTCAGCTCACCCTTTTCCTATTCTTCCTGAGATGCTAGAGCCTGATTATTTCTTAGACTCTTGTGTTTTCTCTCTAGTCAACTTCCAGGTCTTCCGCCTGATCTCTGCTGACCTTAGAGCCTTCTGTGTCCACTACTTGCTGCTGATTGTGACAGCCTGTGTTTTTTGCTGTGGGCCAACTGTTTCACTGAGGATGACTTTGCAATCGCTGATTCCATCCCACTGACTTTTCCATACTAGGATGTGGTCTACTTGAGCTGCCTGTTGTCCAGTCTTGTATGTAATCTTGTGACTGTCTGTCTTGCTGAACTATGTTTGGTCATTATAAGCCATTTTCCAGGCAGAAGTCTAGAATGGCCTCTCCTTCTGCATTCCTGTTGCCCGACCCATGTGGACCCATGGAGTCCTCATATCCTGTTCTGTCTGTCCCAGTATGAGAATTTATGTCTCCATCATTAAGTGGGTCCTGCAAATGCTGCCTGAATGCAGTATATTCCTAGCTATCACAACCATACCTATCAACTGTCCAGATTTTTGCCTCTTATTTCTACTGTGTTCCTCATAAAATTTATGGTGTTCTGTCAATTCAGTGGGGACTGAAATCACTAATTAGTGACATGTTTGAGTTTCAAACTTCATATAATCCAGAAAATATATGCTAATGTCAATTTGTTATTGTAGCAATTTTCTAACTTTATAAGAGCAATAATTAAAAATTATCCCTATTTTTGGATCTTTGTTCCCTCATTTTCTGGCTTTGTACAGGTTTCTTGTGCTAAGAGATTAAGAGATATGATCACAAACCTGCTGTGGGGCATAGATTGAATTTATGAACAGTGCTGTACCTTATACTGGGGTCTGGTTTCAATGATGTCTTTTGAAGCTTCTCTCTTATAGCAGTTTTCACACCATTTCTAGGCTGTTGTCTGTACTCCCCCTAAGTAGTAGACTGGATTCCAAACTAAGAGATTTGTGTGTGCGTGTGTGTGTGTGTGTGTGTGTGTGTGTGTGTGTGTGTGTGTGTGTGTGTGTGTGTGTGTGTGTGTGTGTGTGTGTGTGTGTGTGTGTGAGTGTGTGTCTGTGTGTGCATGCATGTGTGTGTTTGTATGTACTATGTATGTATATAATATATACATATATATATATATATATATATATATATATATATATATATATATATATATATATATATATATATATATATATATATATATATATATAGATAGATAGATATATATGTCCTATCTAAAATGCTGACTTACCAGAAGATCAACTTGCAAATCAGCCAGACCACAACTATGAAAGTTCACAATGCTGAACTCCCAGAATGTTGTAATTTAACTCTGGGAAAGTAACCACTGGGCCACCATAGTGACCTTTGCCCTGTTCCCATCTGTAGTGCGATCTTGGAGTTGTTATATTTAGAGTGGGGGTGTGGGGGTGAAGCCCTCCATGTTGGTGGATTTAGTTTGCTTCAGATAGTATTGTAGTGATTGATGGCCCAGTGGTTACTTTCCCAGAGTTAAATTACGGCATTCCAGGAGTTCGGCATTGTAAACTTTCAACGTTGTTGTCTCATTGATTTGCAAGTCGACGTTCCATTAAGTCAACGTTTTAAAGTAGACCCATATGCTTGCAGCATGAAAGGTGAAAAAACTCAAAAGAGAGAATCACCAAACACTGAATGACTCATAACAGTGAATAACAAAATAGTGAATATTTCTCTCCCATTAAAAAAAAATATTACAAGTAAATCACAGCCACAAAAGTGATATTGTTAGAGGAAGGGTTTTTATAAATGCAATTAATAAGTAAATGGGGTAAGTGCCGAGGGTAGGATTGCAGTTATGGTTAGCACACATGAGTAAGACAGGCAGATTTTTTTTTTTTTGCTCCTATGAGCATTTGCATTTTTATTAGTTAATTGTTATTTATTATCTCCATAAGCATCTTGATAAACATCAATACAAGCATAGAAAAAAATCTGCAAATTGTTCATAGGGCTGTTAGGCTCTTAAAGTGCTTATAAATTATTATGTAAAGCTCAAAGCTCAGTTTTGCAGATTTTGCACAGACAAAACATATAGGGAATGATTTAATGCAGGGAAGTGGTGAAATACATTCCTGTAGAAATTTGAAGGTACACCAATGGTGCATTTTCTAGGACAGAAGAAAAGATGTGTCACAGAAAAGTATGTTTATTACACTTAAATGCACTATAATGGCAATTCACACCAAATAAAAGGTTGTGAATAGCACAAATGCTAAACAGTGTTTATATTTTACAAGACATCCTGATATAAAATATAAACCTAATTAATTTTGCAAGTTTATTTAGCTCTGAAGACTCACCTGGCAAATTATACCCCTGTTCATCTGCTATAAAAGGCAATATTTTTTATGATACATTGATGTAGAAAGCTTAAAGCACAAAATAATGAAAAAAAAAAAAAACACTACATTATGCAGGGGGCAAGCCCCCTCCAACCCTCATAACCTACTAATTATATATATATATATATATATATGTGTGTGTGTGTGTGTATATATATATATATATATATATATATATATATATATATATATATATATATATGTATATATATATATATATATATATATATATATATATATATATATATATATATATATATATATATATATATATATATATATATATATATATATATATATATATATATATATATATATATATATATATATATATATATATATATATATATATATGTATATATACTTGCCTATTTAAGTGGTACAGTGTGAAATATTTTCTGCTTAAAACCTCAGCTTTGGCCGGCTAAGAACTAGCTGTATTCAACTGGATGTATAAGAGAATTTAAGTACCTTTATCTGCACATTTTTTTTCAAAAAATACAGTATTTAAATTGATTTTAACTGTGTTGCAGGAATATTAACTGAACTGGAAGTTAGTCAGTGTTTGCTGAATTTTGTTATTTGCTAGTAATTACAGGTGTGGGGGTAGCCACATTCTTTGATTTCCTGTCCTTGCCTATTTAAGTGGTACAGTGTGAAATGTTTTCTGCTTAAAAACCTCAGCTTTGGCCGGCTAAGAACTAGCTGTATTCGACTGGACATATAGGAGAATTTGAGTGCCTTTGTCTGCACTTTTTTTTTCAAAAAATACAGTATTTGGGTTGATTTTAGCTGTGTTGCAGGAATATTGACTGAACTGGAGGTTTTGACTCTGCTCTTCAGTTGGTCCCACCCACCCACCCTGTTTTTTGTTTTGGTGTTGATCTTGGTGGCCTTGGGGCTGCCCGCCCCTCTTGTGGGTTTGTGTTTGGATGCTCCTTCTGGGCCCATCTCATTTGCTTGCTTAGCTGAGTGCAGTGGGATCATGTTCTGATTTCAGGCACTCCTACTGTGTGTGGGGAGAGCATCTGGGAAACAGAAAAAAAAAAGAAATTTGGGCTTGCTTCCTGCCTTTCCTGTTGAGTGGTGTAGGCTATTTGTGGGCTTCTGAGCCCCCGGGCCCTTCTGTGTTGGAGGGAAGCCTTCTAGCTTAGGTTTTTTTTTCTTATGGCTGGCCAGTTTTCTGGTTTCAGCACTCGGGTCTGTTTCTTTCGTCTCGGCACTTGTTCAGAGGGAAAAGAAAGGAAAGGTTTCATCTGCTTTTGCTGTACTTGTGTTTCTACCTACTTTATTTTGCTTTTGCGTCATCTTAAAAGTACTCAATTGTGTTTGTTGCTGCTTGGTGTGGCTCATTCTGGGCCTTTTGGTTTGAACGCTTGGGCTTCGGACCAGTTGTTTTGCACTGGGAGCGTTTGTGGTCTGCACTGTGGTGACAGAGCAGGTGGCTTGCATCCTTCTGGGTTGGGGGCTGCTGACTGAGGGCTCAGTGTCTGTTATTCTGGAAGTGTATTGGTTCTGGTTTGGGCACTTGGGCTTTCAGGCCAGTTGTTTTGCATTGAGAGGGTTCGTGGTCTGCGCTCTTGTGGGAGGAGAGGCTGGACTCTGCCCTTCTGGGCTGGGAATTTCTGGTTGAGGGCTTGTAGTGCATGCATATCTGAACTGCTTGTTGCTGGGGTTGGTGTGCCTTGTTTGCTGTGGCATGGACTGGATTCGGGCCTGCTGGATCTGGCTTTGTTCGTGTGGCTTGGGCACTGATCCAGGCATTCTCTGGGGTATTCAATTGTATTTATTGCTGCTTGTTAGTAGCTTGGTTGAAGTGTAGCTATCATTCTAAGTCTTTTGGATTGGGCACTTGGGCTTCAGACTGGTTGTTTTGCATTGGGAAGGTTTGTGGCATGCACTGTGGTGGCAGGACAGGTGGCTTTCATCCTTCTGGGTTGGGAGCTGCTGATTGAGAGCCCAGTGTCTGTTGTTCTTGAAGTGTATTGGTTCTGGTTTGAGCACTTGGGCTTCAGGCCAATTGTTTTGCATTGGGAAGGTTCGTGGTCTGCACTCTTGTGGGAGATGAGGCTGGACGCTGCCCTTCTGAGCTGGGAATTTCTGGTTGAAGGTTTGTAGTGCCTGAGTGTTTGAGCTGTATCTTACTGAAATTGGTGCACCTTGTTTGCTGTGGCGTAGACTGGATCCGGGCCTGCTGAGTCTAGCTTTGTTTGTATGCTTGTTGTTTGTTTGCTTGTTATTTCCCTGGAACGCTGGTTCCACCTAGTGTGCGGCTTCTCAGTGCTTCTGTGGATCACTGGTGGTGTCTGCATTGCTTGCTGTACTTGTTTCCTTGTTTCACTTGAAAGAAGGTTGCTGTTTGTTGTTTTTGCATTTGGGTTGCCTGTGACACATTGCACTTGAGTTGCCTGGCACTTGCTCACTGGAGCAATTATATAAGTCAGCACTGAAGGTTGAGCACTGTGCCCTCACTCCCCACTGGCCCTTGGTTTCAATTGTGGAGGAATTCACAGTGTTGTTCTGGCATGTCCAAGGGTCAGTTGTCGGTCTCCTCTCTGGTCCAGCTGGTGGGTCTGGGAATCTTGAGGCGGTGTTGCGGCTGCCTCATGTGCGCAGATGGCCCTCTCCTCCTCCCAATGGGTTCTAACACATGTGAGAGATGCAGCCATGTGGCCAAACTGGAGGCTGAGCTCTCTCAGCTCAGTACTGGCGTGGCCAGTCGGGAGGAGGGGGAGACCACACTCACTGCAGTTCCAGTCTCACATAGACCTACCGCGACGGCGAACCAAACACATGGTCACATGGGGGCATACTCGGAGACTCTAGGTGGAGATCTGCCTGGGCAGTGGAGACCTCCGGGGCAGACAACCGGGCAGCCACTGCCCCGGGGCAGGACACGTGCAACACATGTCTCGTGGAGCCGGTGTGCCGAGCAGTCGCAGCCTTTGAGACTAGATGGCACACCTGAGGCACTTGTGGTGGGTGACTCTGTCGTCGGGCACACTGACGTCCCGCTCACCATGCTGGACGGGGAGGGGGTCGTGGTGGGCAGCCTGTCAGGTGCTGGGATCCGCCGCGTGACACGGGCACTTGGGTCACTCCGGGGCAAGTGCAGGTGTGACTCGGTCGTTGTCCATGCTGGTGAGGATGACCTGGGATGTGCCTCCCTGGACTGCATGAAAAGAGACATAGGGGAGCTCTCTGGGCGTGTGGCCCGGGCCGGTGTGACCCTGACCTTGAGTGGCATCTTGCCCTCGCCAAGAGTGGTGCCACAATGTGAGGACAGGATGATCAATTTCAATGATTGGCTTGGGTACTGGTGTCGTTCGGAGGGGATCCAGTGCCTGTCGGCTTGGGATGATGTGCTCGACGGGCTGCGATGCTTCGCTGGGGACGGCTTGCGTCTGTCACCCCTGGACTTTCGGATGTTGGCAGGGGCTCTTGCTCCCCTCATAGTGCCTTTTTTAGGCAAGGCACAAAAGACAAACCCACCACCATAGGTATCACAGGGGATGGGAAACTAAGAGTAATGCTACTCAAGGCCAGAGGTCTAGACCTCAAGATGCACGCACTCGAAACTCTCCTTAGCATGGAGAGCATTGATATCTGTGCAGTAACAGAGGCCTGGTTCAGGGCTCCCGAGAGCACCCCAGCACTACCAGGTTATACCTCATGCCATACTTTTCGGCCCCAAAACTTGGACCGAGCCACAAAAGGAGGGGGATTATCGATGTTCATCAAAGATACCCATACCTCCAGGTTGGTGGCAAAGCATGAAGCATCAGAGACTATCCATGTGCAACTAACAGTGGGTAAAACTGCCTTCCAGTTTATAGCCTGCTACAGAGCACCCTCCCAAACCCAGGAACCCCACTCGGCCTTCCTGAAAACACTGGAAAATATGAAGGTCTCTCCAAACACCATTGTATTGGGCGACTTCAACTACCCAGACATGGACTGAGAGCATTACTCTAGCTCCATCACCCTAGCCCAAAGGTTCCTAGAATTTGTAAACTCGAATGCTATGGAACAACTTGTTACTACTACCACAAGAGGGGAAAACATACTGGACCTGATCATCACCAACATGGGGACTCTATGCTCCAGACCAGAAGTGTATCCCTCACTGGTAAGATCAGACCATAAACTAATCTCACTGGATGTTCGCATCCCGACCCCACCCGCTGCCCAGAAAACCAAAGTGAAAAACTTCTCTAAAGCAAATTTCACACTCCTCAAAACCGAGGTGGAATCCTTCAAAGCCCCTGGGCCTGTGGAAAATACGGCCCAGACCACAGAATCCTTTATAAATGCATTCTATGAACACCTTTGGGAATGCATGGATCATGCAATCCCAAATAAAACCAAAACCCAATCCTCCAAAGGCAGACGTCCTGTCTGGTGGACCCCAGCCATGGACAAACTATACAATAGAAGGAGGAAGGTACTAAATGATAGAGCAAAATCCCAAAAAGGGAAGGCATCACTGATCAGTGTTGGCAAAAAACTACGGGCACTCATGAAATTGTCTAAGGCCAGCTTCGAGAGAAAGATTGCACAGGACACTAAGGATAATCACAAGGCTTTCTTTGGTTACGTTAGGAACCTGGGTGGTAATTCCCAGATATGCTCGGAATTATTCCAAAATTACAAAGAATACACCGAACTCACAGACATTGCCAACATCCTAGCTGACAGGTTCAGCGCAAACTCCCCCCCCTCCTCACCAAAAGGGCAAATATCTATCCCAGCAGAGTGCTGCCCCCCTGACATCTCAGATGCTCAGGTAAGAGCCGCCCTCTCCAAAGCAAAAAACACAGCATCAATGGGACCAGACGGTGTCCCGGGCTGCATCCTACATGAACTCCAAGAAGAGCTAAACCCAAACATAAAACTACTGTTCAGTCTCAGTCTTACTACAGGATATGTGCCCAGGGAGTGGCATACAACCACAGTGGTCCCTCTCCATAAAGGTGGTGCCTCAACGGATCCTGGAAACTATCGCCACATAAGCCTGACTAGCTTGGTCTGCAAAGCTATGGAAAGGATCATCATGAACCTCATAGATAAAGATATTGGGGACCTACAGACACTGGATCCTACCCAGTTCGGCTTTGTTAAGGGCAGATCCTGCCTCTTAAACCTGGTTGATTTCTTTAAAACAGTCACCAGGGCCATTGACGAGGGGAAGGTGGTCCACACAGCCTACCTGGACCTCGCAGAAGCCTTTGATACAATACCCCACTCGGGCATTATAGATAAGCTCACTAGCTTAAATATAAACCCCTATGTCACTAGATGGATTGCAAACTGGCTCAAGGACAGAACCCACATGGTTAGAATTGCTGGAGCCATGTCAGACTCCAAACCAGTTACAAGTGGTGTCCCACAAGGCTCAGTCCTGGGACCTGTCTTGTTCGGTATATATTTCTCGGAGGTACAGGCCAACACGGAAGGACTGTGGATGACCAAGTTCGCAGATGACTGCAAACTGGGCACCATAATCTACTCTCCAGCTGACACAAGCATCCTCCAAAGGGGCCTCATAGAGGCAGACAACTGGTGCCAGAGCCATGGCCTCAAGCTAAATGCCAAAAAGTGTGTAGTCATCTCCTTTGGCAAAAACAAAGTTCCCACAAATTACCACATGGGTGGTAATCCATTAATTACGGAGGAAGTAATTAGGGACCTGGGGACCCAAGTTGATAGCAATCTCTCATTTGACAACCACATGGCCAAAGTGGTTAGAAAAACATTTTATATAGCCCACCTAATCATGAGGGGATTCACATCTAGATCAGGGGAGGTCATCGTGCCTCTTTGCTCATCCCTCGTCAGGCCCATAATTGAGTACAATGCCCCTTTTGGGATGTACTTTACCAGACACCTGCAGCAACTGGAAAGACCACAAAAGTACCTCACCAAGAGGATCAAAGGGCTCAAACAGATGCCATATGCTGCTCGGTTAAAGAAACTCCAGCTCTACTCAGTGGCATACCGCCTGTTCAGAGGCGATCTGTGGCTGACGTATAAAGCCATGTCCAACCCAGAATTAATGGACATGCTGCACCTCAGAAAATCCAAATCCCATCGAGCTATGAGCTCGAGAGACTTGAACCTCAGCACTGAAATAAATAGGACATGCTGGAGGGACAGATTCATAACCCAGAGGCTCCCTTCACTCTGGAATAAAATCCCAGTCCAGGTTAGGCAGAGTACTTCATTGACTCTCTTCAAGAGGAATCTTGATGTGTGGATGGGAGATTGTAGGTTTACGCTGGGTATCACTTCTGTGTCACTGTTAGACAGAGGCACAGTATACTAACCTCGAAAAAGGGCATAGCAAAATAAATTTAAAATGGGTGGCGAAAGCCAAACACATTCTGGCTAGGCTTATAAATGCCCTAGGGCAGATAGCCTAGTATGAACCTATGAACCTATATATATATATATATATATTCAGCTGCTCTTACTGTAACTGTCTTAGTTCCTGTTCTGCGTGCTATCTGTTCAGCTGTTCTTACTCTGCACTTATTATTGCTTGTTAGTAGCCTTCTAATTTAATGCCTTCTGCACTTGTTTTTTAGTCACTTGTTAATTTAATTGCATTTAATTAAACTGTATTTGCCGTAATATTGATACAAGTGTGCTAGCCTGCACTGCATTTGAATTGTATTTACTGCTACTTTAGCTGCTTTTCTGTAAAAAAAAAAAAAAAAATTCCTAGCTTGTTTCCTGCCTTTCCTGTAACTTGTCTAGTCCAGATACAGACTTGCTGCATCCAGGACTGTTTCTAAGCTCCTGAGCCCCCCAATTCTTTCTGTGTTGGAGGGAAGCCTTCTAGCTTATCAGTGGGAGTGGTAAGCACTAGGTAGCATATCTACCACAGGAGGAGAGGTTTCTGGCTCAGAAATTATAGTTTATTGGCCGTTTGGGAAGCTCTTCCATCTCTTTCAACTTTCTGATTCAAAAGCCTCTGTTTGTGCTTGTTTCCTGCCTTTCCTGTTACTAGTCTAGTCCAGGTACAGATTTGCTGTATCCAGGACTCTTTGTAAGCTTCTGAGCCCCCCAAGCCTTTCTGTGTTGGAGGGAAGCCTTCTAGTTTATCAGTGGGAGTAGTAAACATCAGGTAGCCTATCTACCATGGCAAGAGTGGGTTTTGGCCCATAAATTGTAGTTTATTGGTCGTTTAGGCAGTTTTCCATCTCTTTCAACTTGCTGGCTTAAAAGCCTGCATTTGCACTTGTTCCCCACCTTTCCTGTAACTAGTCTAGTCCAGGTACAGATTTGCTGTATCCAGGACTTTTTGTAAGCCTCTGAGCCCCCCAAGCCTTTCTGTGTTGGAGGGAAGCCTTCTAGCTTATCAGTGGGAGTAGTATGCATTAGGTAGCCTATCTACCTCAAGAGGAGTGGATCCTGGCCCAGAAATTGTAGCTACTGGCCGTTTGTGCAGTTTTTTCCCCATCTCTTTCAACTTTCTGGTTTAAAAGCCACACTTGTGCTTGTTTCCCACCATTCCTGTTACTAGTCTAGTCCAGATACAGAGTTGCTGTGTCCAGGATTGTTGGTAAGCTTCTGAGCCCCACAAACCTTTCTGTGTTGGAGGGAAGCCTTCAAGCTTATCAGTGGGAGTGGTAAGCACTAGGTAGCCTATCAACCACAAAAGGAGTGGTTCAGGCCCAAAAATTGTAGTTTATTGGCCATTTGGACAGTTTTTCCATCTCTCTCAACTTTCTGGTTTTAAAGCCCGTGTTTGCGTTTGATCCCCACCTTTCCCGTAACTAGTCTAGTCCAGATACAGATTTGCTATATCCAGGACTGTTTGTAAGCTTCTGAGCCCCCCAAGCCTTTGTGTTGGGGTGGAGCCTTCTAGCTTATCACTGGGAGTGCTAAGTACTAGGTAGCCTGTTTACCACAAGAGGAGTGGTTCTTGGCCCAGGAATTGTAGTTTATTGATCATTCGGGAAGTTGTCCATCTCTTTCAACTTTCTGGTTTAAAAGACCACATCTGCACTTGTTTCCCATCTTTCCTGTAACTAACCTACTAGAAAGTACTAAAAAGCCTTAAACTGATACAAGCCTTCTAGCTTAAAAGAGAGATTTGGAGTGATTGACTATCAGTTTTCTGTATTTTCTTGCTGTATTTAACTATTTTCTGCCTAAACGCTAATTTTCCAGCACTTATTGTGATTTAAAAGCTTGTTTTTTCACATATTGTACTTATTTGACTGCCTGCACTTTTAAAAAAGTTGTTTTTTGTTTAACTAAATAGTTTAACAGTTGTAGGCTACACACTAATGTGTGATATCCATTTCTGCTAGCTTGTAGTCGTTTAAAACTGTTTTAACTATACTTTTTACTGTTTTTGCATTATCTTTTCAAAAATACAAAAAAACAATTCTTGTTTCCTGCCTTTCTAAGCCAGTATAGTCCAGTTTTCAGGCTAGTGCTGAATTCAGGGCAATGTTACAAGTTTCTGAGTTGCCCATACCTTACTTGGATAGAGGGAAGTTTCTCTGTTCACCTGTTAGAGAGGGGAACTTTGTGCAACCATCTGTCCCTAGAGGAGTGGTTCCAGCCCAGAAGTTAGTAGTTTAAAAACCGTGTTTGCATGGTTCTGTGTGCCGAGCAGCACTGGTTAGCTACGGTTAAATTATTCCCGGCTCCAGTAAGTCTCCTCTTCAGTTTTTCACTTGAAATTAGTCTAACTCTCAATGTCAGCACTCAAAAAGCATCCTACAGTCCAACACTTGCTCAGACCTAATAGTAAGCACTAATATACCCCGACACTTGATTGCCCAGCAGGGCAAGGCTCTTTATCTACCCCTCACCAACCAAGCGACTAAGCAGCTCACCCTACTATTCAGGCATGACCAAAGGGCAACTTCAGGTGCACTTTCCAGTCCAGCTGGTGAACCTGGGTATCCTGAGGCAATGTTACAACTGCCTCCTGTACACAGACAGCCCTCTCCTCTTAACACAAAACACTAACATATGCGAGAGATGCAATTATACAGCCAAACTGGAGGCTAAGGTCTCTCCACCCAAGACTGGAACAGACAGTCATGAGGAGAAGGTTAACACTTGCACCACACCTCCAGCCTCACATATACCTACTAAACCAGCACTGCCAAAAAATACACATAAATACACAAAATCATACTTGGAGGCTCTAAATAAAAACCTGCAAAAGCATCAGAGAGCCCCAAAGCAGACACCCAGAAAACCTGCACCTCCTATCACAAACCAGACAACACATAAAACACAAAATCAATGTGCCTCACAATCACAGCCCTTAAGGTGAAATAACATACCTAACACACTAGTAATAGGTGACTCTGTAGTCAGACACACTGATGCCCCACTCACTAGGCTGTACAAGGAGAAGGTTACTGTTAGCTGCCTGTCGGAAGCCAGAATCCGCCACATAACACAAGCACTCAGGTCACTCCAGAACAAGTACAAATATGACTCTGTCATTGTTCATGTTGGTGTGAATGACCTGAGACGTACCTCCCTGGACTACATGAAAAGAGACATGGAAGAGCTCTCTGATCATGTAGCCCAGGTGGGTATGACCCTGACCCTGAATAGCATCCTGCCCTCACCAAGAATGATACCTCAGTATAAAGAAAAAATGATCAATTTCAACAATTGGCTAAGCTTCTGATGTCATTCAAAGGGGATCGAGTGTCTGTCAGCCTGGGATGACATACTCGACAAGCCGTGTTGCTTCGCAAGAGATGGCTTGCACCTGTCACCCCTTGGCTTTCAAATACTGGCAAGGCTCTTGATGCCCCCATGGTGCCTTTTTTAGGCAAGGCCCAAAATTCAAACCCACCTATGTAAACAGCACAAGTAAAAAAAATGAGGGTTATGCTACTCAACGCCAGGAGTTTAAATCTCAAAATGCATGCACTCAAAGCACTCCTAAGTATGGAGAACATTGACATCTGTGCAGTAACTGAAACCTGGTTCAAGGCTCCAGAGAGCACTCCAGCACTACTGGGCTACAACTCATACCACACATTTCGGCCACAGAACACAGACCAAAACACAAAAGGAGGGGGTGTATCCATATTCATCAAGGATACCCACACCTCCAGGTTAGTGGTGCAGCATGATACCTCTGAGATCATCCATGTGCAACTAACATCAGGCAAATCTGCAATGCAAATTGTGGCCTGCTACAGATCACCCTCCATGACCCAGGACCACCGCTCCGCAAGGTCCTACCGAACACCCTGATATTGGTCGATTTCAATTACCTTACCATTAACTGGGAAAACTACTTGAGTACAAACTCCCAGGCTCAGTGCTTCCTGGAATTTATCAACTCAAATGCCCTCGATCAACTGGTAAACTCCCCTACCAGAGGCCACAACATATTGGACCTGGTCATCACCAACATGGGCAACAGATGTTCTGTACCAGAGGTAAACCGTCACTGGTTAGATCAGACCATAAACTAATCACTCTGGATGTCCACACCCCCAATCAAGGAAACCACAGTTAAAAACTTTTCTATAGCAAACTTCAGCTTACTTAAGGCAGAGGTGGTAAGTTGCACAGCCCCCATGCTAAAGGATAACGCTGCCCAAGATGCAGAAACCTTTACAGATGCACTCTATGAGCACCTACAAGGATGCATGGATCATGCCATCCCTAGCAAAACCAAGACTCACTCCCCTAAGAGAAGCAAACCTGTCTGGTGGACCCCTGCCATAAACAGGTTATACAACAAAAGGAGGAAACTAGTTCAGAAAAAAAGCAAATCCCAAGAAGGAAAGACATCCCTGATCAGTATCAGTAAGAAACTAAGGTCCCTCATAAAATCATCCAAGGCTAACTTCGAAAGAAAAATAGCCAAGGATTCGAAAGATAACCACAAAGCCTTCTTTAGCTATGTCAAGAATCTAAGTGGCAACTCGCAGATATGCCCTGAGCTAGTGCAAAATAGCACAAAATATACTGAACCTACTGATATTGCCAACATCCTGGCAGATAGATTCAGTGCAAACTTCACCTCCCTCTCACCTTCAAAAGGGCCCACAACAATACCAGAAAAGTGTAGTGTCCTGGAAATCACAGAAGCACAGGTGAAAACAGCCCTTTCAAAAGCCAAAAACACAGCATCAATGGGGCCAGATGGTGTCCCAGGCTGCATCTTGCATGAACTACAGAACGAACTAAGCCCCCACCTAAACACATTGTTCAACCTCAGCCTCTCCACAGGCTGTGTGCCCATAGAATGGCGCACAGCAACAGTTATTCCGCCCCACAAAGCAGGGGTCACAACTGACCCTGGTAACTATCATCCCATAAGCCTGACTAGCCTGGTCTGCAAGGCTATGGAGCGCATCATCATGGAACTCATTAACAAAGACATTGGGAACTTCCAAACACTTGACCTGATGCAGTTCAGCTTTGTTAAGGGCAGATCATGCCTACTAAACCTGGTTGACTTCTTTGAGACAGTCAACAAGGCCATAGACGAGGGAAAGATGGTTCACACAGCCTACCTTGATCTTGCCGAGGTGTTCGACACCATTCCTCACTTGGGTATTATAGAAAAACTCACCAGCCTGAACATAAACCCCTACATCACAAGATGGGTTGCAAAATGGCTTGCAAATAGAACTCACACGGTAAGAATAGCGGGCTCCAGGTCCAACTCTAAACCAGTCACAAGTGGTGTCCCACAAGGCTCAGTCCTGGAACCCCTACTGTTCAACATATACTTCTCAGAAGTATAGGCAAACACAGGAGGACTATGGCTAACCAAGTTCGCTGATGACTGCAAACTGGGAGCCATAATTCACTCTCCGTCTGACACGGACATCCTTCAAAAGGCCTTACTGAAACAGACACCTGGTATCAAAGTCATGGCCTCAAACTAAATGCCAAAAAAATGCATAGTCATCCCATTTGGGAAAAATAAAACACCCACGAATTACCACATAGGTGGCAGCCCCATTAATACAGAAGAGGTAATAAGAGATCTGGGGACCCATGTAGATAGTAATCTCTCCTTTAACAATCATATTGCCAAAGTAGTTAGGAAATCCTTCTATGTGGCCCATCTAATTACTAAGGGGTTCGCATCTAGAAATAAAGAGGTTATAGTGCCCCTCTACTCATCACTCATCAGACCCATCATAGAGTACAATGCCCCATTTGGGATGTACCTCACAAGACACTTCCAACAGCTGGAAAGACCACAAAAGCACCTCACCAAGAGGATTACTGGCCTCAAACATATGTCCTATGTAGCCCGACTGAAAAAACTCCGGCTGTACTCAATGGCATATCACTTATTCAGAGGTGATCTCTGCCTGACTTATAAAGCAATGTCCAACTCAGAATTGATGGACATGCTCCACCTAAAGAAATCCAAGTCACTGCGAGCCATATACTCTACTGAGCTAAACCTCACCACGACAATAAATAGAACATGCCAGAGGGATAGATTCTTGTCACAGAGACTCCCCATGCTTTGGAACAAAATTCCTAACTACATTAGGCAGAGCCCCTCACTAACACTCTTCAAGAGAAACCTTGACGAGTGGATGGGTAACAGAAAATACACCCCTGGGATCACTTCATTGGCTCTGCTTGACAGAGGCTCAGTAAATTAATCAATGGGCAGCAAAAGCTGACACACTCTGGCTAGGCTTATAAATGCCCTTGGGCAGATAGCCTGGTACCTACCTATGAACCTATAATATTGCACAAGTGGGAAAAGGGTGAATTCCCTGCTGTACCTCAATAAGCACACACTGTAGTCAGCATTAAGAGATTTTCATCTCTTAAGCTGAAAAAGCAAAAAAAAAAAATATATATATATATATATATATATATATATATATATATATATATAGATATATATTTTATTTATTTTGACATTTGTTTACCGGGTTAGTCTGATTGGTCAGAAGCCCTTTTTCAGCAGAGAGTCGGTGTGAAAATATCCAGCACTATTAGTACAATGATTCAAGTATTACAAAAACTGATATAATCATCAGTTATGCAGTGAGTTACAGTCAGTTTTGAAGAGGAGAACTAATCATACACATATGCATTACTGATAGGAAACCGTGTGATATGACCTTGAGTTAAGAACTTTAAACTATTAGTGCTCACTTAATATTTACAGAGAGTTTCAGTATCACAGTTCATAATTTATTGTGTAACTTAAGTGTCCCTTCCAGAGAGTTGGGTTTGTACAGCTGGAAAGGATGAAGAAACAGCAGTAGAATGAGTAGTTACAGAGTTTTATGACTAAATTATGTGAGTAACTTCACAAAAGGTGGCTAGTTAGTAGCAGCTGTGAGTGGTAAGGATAGAGGGATGAGCATTTTATGTTGGGTCATGGCAAGTGCAAGTCCTAGTGCTTAGCAGGTAGAGTTTTAAGGATTTTCTGAAGTAGTTACTATTAGGCATTGCGCTTAGGGATAGAGGCAGTTTGTTCCAATAATTAGCAATTGAGTGGCTATAGAGTTGCTTGCCAATATTTATTGGGGGGTTATAGATTTCTAGGAGGTGTTGTTCTGAGCTACAAAGTGTGCGGTTGGGAATGTAAAAGGTTATAACAGAGGAGAGAGCTAAACAAGAGGCAGATTTGTAAAGGATGGTGTGGGTGAGGTGAAGTTGGGGAGCAGGAGTTCTTGGTGGAATTCTGGACACTGAAGGTTTTTAGAGCTAAGCAATGACAGGAGCAATAGGGTACGTTTTCTCCAAATCTAGCAGTCTTATGGCATGTGAGCTCAAGTTTGGGCATAAGGTGAGTTTGTAGGTTTGTAAGGGTTGGGGCAGCATAAAGTAGGCTAGGTGGAAATTAGGCTTATGCTCGAGAGAGTTTAGATTTGTTAGAGAGGAATTCTTTGTTTCTATAAAGTAAACCTATTTTTGATGGGTTTTTTTGGATTGCTTGTTGCATGTGGACATCAGATTTTAGTTGGTCATCTATAATAGCACCTAGTAGTTTTGTGTGAGGTTCTGCTTTGATGGTTGTGCTACAGAGAGAAGTGATGGTGAAGGTAGTCTTAGCATGAAATAGGGATTT
Organism: Protopterus annectens; assembly: GCF_019279795.1. Lineage (NCBI taxonomy): Eukaryota > Metazoa > Chordata > Ceratodontiformes > Protopteridae > Protopterus > Protopterus annectens. The sequence continues at coordinate 1,874,596,438 of NC_056743.1, read as the reverse complement.
AGGCAGGAATAACAGGAGCTTGTTTTTTTGGATTCAGTACAAGCTAGTTACAACATGGCCATCTTTCAGTGGATTGGAAAGATTCTTGGGTGAGAATGAGAAGCTGGGAGAGGTTGTCAGAGGAGGAGATGATAGTTGAGTCATCAGCATAGTGCATTAGAGAGGAGTGGGAAAAGATGTGTACAGTTCATTAGTAACGATGTTAAATAGTAAAGGTCCAAAGATGTAGCCTTGTGGGACTCCAGTAAGGACTGGGAGGAAGGGGGAGAGATCAGTACACCATCTGACTAATTGAAGCCTGTTGGAAAGATAGCTAGAGAACCAGGAGATAGATGAGTTGGAGAGGCTGAGGTCAGAAAGTTCAGCTAGGAGTTTGTTGTGAGATACAGTGTCAAAGCACTTAGAGAGGTCAAGGAATAGGCAAGATGCAAGTCTGTTGTCATGAGTTCTGGTGATGGTCTGAGTGAAAGATAGTAGAGCAATAGCTGTGCTATGGTGGGGTGAAAGCTGTGTTGTGAGGGAGTAAGAAGATTTTCTTGTAGGAAATATTCTATTAGTTGTTTGTTTATATACTTCTCCAGTATTTTAGATAGGGGAGACAAAATAACTATAGGTCTGAAGTTAGAAGGGTCAGTGGAAGGACCTCCTTTGTGTATAGGTATGGTGTAGAACTTCTTCCAAATGTCTGGGACAATAGATTCTTATATAGTCCTGTTGATTATTATGGAGATGGGGTAAGCAATAGAATCTGAGGCTAGAATGTTCTCCCTTTTAACATTTGCTGTTAGGAATGGTAACCCAATTGATATGTTTGCAGAAGCTGTTTGCCCCTGCATACCTACCAACTTATTAGAACCCTTATATCTCACATATTCAGATAAAGAAGTTTCGTGACCTCAGAGTTGTACTAATTCAGTTACAGGGGTGTAAAGCATACCCTGAAAATCTGTAACTGCTTTCATAATATGATTTGTCTTGTTTTTTTTTTTTTACAAGATTTGTTTACTTGGTATTTTCCAAGTTGTTTGTCCTGTATTAGTTCAGTTCACCAATTCATTTCTGTTTTGGAATCTGTCAGTGATTTGTCCTTAATTTCAACATTGTTTTCCCATTATGACTCATCATTCTGAGAGACTTGCAAAGATTTTATGTGATTTAAGTTGTATTATACAACCAAAATAATCATCTACAAGGTGTGATAAGCGTACAGAAATAAGTGAAAGAGATATTTGGTAGGAGGATCCTGCTGGGAAAACAAAATCATCTACCCTTCCTGGAAAAAAAGGAAATACTTAGTTCCAGATCTAACATCTGCAAATTTTATTTTAGCAGACATAGCAGATCAACAGTTCATGTCAGAGGAGGTGATCCTTAAGCACCATAAGACAAATCCTGTACCTCTCTCTTACTGAGAACTTTAATTAATTAATTGTAAACTATGAATAGAGATGGCTTTGAAATTCCAAGACATTAAATATCGTTATATAGTGTTATATCTTAAGTTAATTTTATCTGTTGTCTATTATGGATTAAAAATGACTGCAATTTGGACATTTCTGCAATATTTATTTATTCTTTTTTGTTTTAAAAGCTTCCAACCCAGAATTTCTGTCCACACCTATTATAGTTGGCACTACATGTGGCGCCTTAGTTTTTGTCCTTTTGGTTATTTTTCTTCTCTGTCGAAAAGGAACAAAAGGTTTGTCTGCAACCTTTATTATAATAAACTACACATTTCATTTTTTTATTTAATGTTCTAATAACTATTTATCTTTTCTAGGATCTGCTGCCACTCAAAATAGGTATGTATTAAACCATTTTAATACTAATTACTTGCATTGTATTTCAGCATCTACATTGATATTACATATATTATTTATTTTATTTATTTATTTATTTTATTTATTTTGCATTTGTTGACCGGGCTAGTCTAACTGGATATATGTCCATTTTCAGTAGAGGCCCGAGGAGAAAAGCTCCGAGATAATAACAAGGACAGAAAAAAGAAACATTTATACAAATAATCCGCAAGAAATAGCAATTACAAAAAAATAATTGTATAGTCCCCAAGGAAAAAAGTTAAATACAAGAATAATTATATGAGTAAACAATTGATTGCCAGTAAAATAAAACATTTTTTTTTTTTTAGACAGCCAAAAAAGAAAAAAAATAGTTCTAGTTCACTTTCAGTAAGCATAAAAATACAAAATAAAAATAGCATAGTGGGGAGACACAAAAAAGAGAGCAAGAAGTTTAAACATGCCATATATGGAAGGTAGAGGAGTTTCAGCAAAAGAAATCCAGTTTGAGAGTTAGAGTAGAAATATATATATATATATATATATATATATATATATATATATATATATATATATATATATATATATATATATATATATATATATATATATATAGATGGATTCACTTCAGAATCTCAAAATTCCAAAACATCGAATGTCATATGATCGATGTTTTGGAATATCGAAATTCCAAACTAAATCCAAAAAACCCCCCAACAATTTAAATGTTTCACACCCCCAACACCCCCCTACTTAAATATATCAAATATAAGATCACACTACAGCGAGGAAAAGGGAAATCTCCTGTTCCGTGCTGTATGCAGATCTCTGTTCAGAATTTCAAAATTCTGAAAGTTCGATCATATGGTCTTGACCATGTGAATTTCAAGATTTCAGGATTTTGGTATTCTGAAGGGAACCCATATATATATATATATATATATATATATATATATATATATATGTATAAATTTATATATCTATATAGGTTCACTACTAAATCTCGAATTACGGAATCTTGAGACGAGAGTCTCAAGATTCCATAATATCGAAATTAAAAAATATATATAAAGAAAACAAACATTTAGAAACTTTAGAAAGGTATATGCAGGGGACAAGCCCCCCTGCACCCCCCACACCCGCTGAACTTAAATATACCAACTCCAAGATTGCACTACAGTGGAGTGAACAGCAAAATTTCCGTTCCGCTCTGCACAGCGCTATTTTGCCATTGACTCCACTGTGGTGCAATCTCGGAGTTGGTATATTTAAGTTGCAGGGGGTCATGTGGAGTACAGGGGGGCTTGCCCCCCCCCTGCATATGCTTTAAAAATGTTGTTTTTTAAATTTCAGTATTACGGAATCTCGAGATTCTCCTCTTCAGGATTCAGAGTTTTGAGATTCTGTAATTCGAGATTTAGTAGTGAACCCACACACACACATATATATATATATATATATATATATATATATATATATATCAAGAAAGAATATTGTTGGACAACAGTACTCCTGTATTTTACTTTTACAGCTTAATTGTCAATTACTCTTATCCCAAGAGCCTGGGATAGTGATATGTCCATTGAGTAAAAACATCTGCAGAAAGCTGATACTGGTTCTATGGGGAGTCACATTTGTGCACAAAACTTATCAGTAAGCAGTCTGTGTATGGTTCATAGGTTCATAGGTTCATACTAGGCTATCTGCCCGAGGGCATTTACAAGCCTAGCCCATAGTTTTGTGGCTTACGCCACCCCTTTAGTATGGGGAACTATACCCATTATTTTGCTGTGCCTCTGTTGAGCAGTGACACTGAGGTAATCCCTGGGGTATATCTGCGATCTCCCATCCATTGGTCAAGATTTCTCTTGAACAAGGCCAGCGAGGTGCTCTGCCTCACATATACCGGGATTTTATTCCACAGCATAGGGAGTCTTTGGGTGATGAATCTATCCCTCCAGCACATCCTATTAATAGCCGTAATGAGGTTTAAGTCTCCCGCCTTGTGGCTCTGACGGATCTAGATTTTTGAGGTGAAGCATATTCATCAAATATGGGTTTGACATGGCCTTGTATGTTAGGCAAAGGTCACCTCTGAGACTGAATAGAGCTGGAGTTCTTTCAGTCGGGCAGCATAGGACAGATGTTTGAGACCCTTTATCCTTTTGGTGAGGAACTTTGTGGCCTCTCCAGCTGCTGCAAGTGTCGGGTCAGATACATTCCGAATGGGGCATTGTACTCAATCATTGGTCTGATGAGTGATGAGTATAGGGAGACTATGACCTCCTTGATCTAGATGAGAATCCCTTCATGATAAGGTGGGCAATGTAGAAGGTCTTCCTAACTACTTTAGCTACATGGGTGTCGAATGACAGACTACTATCAACCTGGGTCCCCAGGTCCCTGATAACTTCTTCTGTACTCAGTGGATTGCCACCTATTTGGTAGCTAGGGGTAACCTTGTTTTTCCCAAGGGTATGACTATGCATTTTTGGCATTTAACTTTAGGCCATGGCTCTGGCACCAGTTATCCGCTTCTGTGAGACCCTTCTGAAGGATATCTGTGTCAGATATGTTTAGTTTGCAGTCATCTGCAAACTTTGTCAGCCATAACCCTCCTGTGTTTGCTTGTACTTTGGAAAAGTAGATGCCAAACAAGAGTGGGCCCAGGACTGAGCCCTGTGGTACACCACTTGTGACAGGCTTTGAGTCTGATATGGCGCCAGCAACTCTGACCCTGTGGGTTCTGTCACTCAGCCAGTTTGCAACCCATCTTGTGATGTATGGGTTAACATTTAAGCTGATGAGTTTTTCAATGATACCCGAGTGTGGTATTGTATCAAAGGCCCAGATCAAGGTAGGCTGTATGGACTGCCTTTCCCTCATCAATGGCTTTGGTGACTGTTTCGAAAAAGTCAACCAAGTTTAGAAGGCATGATCTGCCTTTGACAAAGCCAAACTGGGATGGATCCAAAGTCTGCAAATTCCCTATGTCTTTATTTATGAGGTCCATTATGATCCTCTCCATGGCTTTGCAGATAAGGCTTGTCAAGCTAATGGGCCGGTAATTTCCAGGGTCGGTGGAGGCACGTGAAGTGGGACCACAGTTGCAGTGCGCCACTCCCTGGCTATGTATCCAGAGGTAAGACTATGATTAAACAGCTGTCCTAGCTGTGCGTTTAATTCCTCGTTGCGTTCGTGTAGCACACAGCCGGGGACACCATCAGGTCCCATGGATGCTGTGTTTTTTGCTTTGGAGAGGGCAGTTCTCACTGGAGATGTTTGGGGCTGCAATCGCTTGGTATAGATATCTCCTTTGGGGAGGGGAGAAGTTTGCACTGAACCTGTCAGCCAGTATGTTGGCAATGTCTGTAGGATCAGTAATCTTCACATCATTTTGAACTAGTTCTGAGCATATCTGGGAGTTTCCTCCCAGGTTTCTAACATAGCTAAAGAAGGCCTTATGATTGTCTTTGAGTCTTTAGCTATTTTTCTCTCAAAATTTGCTTTGGATGATTTTATGAGAGCTCTTAGTTTTTACTTATAGTGATCAAAGGTGTCTTACCTTTTAAGGATTTTGCTCTATCTTGTAGTAGCTTCCTCCTTTGTTGTAGAGTTTGTTTATGGCTGGGGTCCACCAGACTGGACGCTTGCCTTTGGTACAAAGAGTCTTTGTTTTGTTTGGGATTGCCTTATCCATGCAGTCCTGCAGGTGCTGGTAGAAGGCATTTGTAAGTGATTCAGTAGCTTGAGTACTGTTTTCCGCGCTCGGGGCCTTAAAGGAGACCACACTAGTCTTTAGAAGTGTGAAGTCGGCTCGTGGAAGTTCTTTACTGTGGTCTTTTATTTCAGGTGGGGTGGGATGAGGACCTCCAGCAGATTAGTTTGTGATCTGATCTCACCAGTGAGGGGTATATGTTGAACATTGTGCTCCCATGTTCGTGATGATGAGATCAAGTATGTTTTCTCCTCTTGTGGGATGGTGACTAGTTGTTCCATGGCATTTGAGTTTATGAATTCCAGGAACTTTGGGCTTGAGTAGTGTTCCCAGTCTATATTAGGGTAATTGAAGTCACCTAGTATGATGGTGTTTGGTGATACATTTATCCCTCTAGTGTTTTCAGGAAGGCCATGTGAGGTTCCTGAGTTTGTGAGGGTGGCCTGTAACATGCTACAATTTGCAGAGCAGTCTTGCCTATGGTTAATTGCACCTGGATGGTTTCCGATGCATCGCATGCTGCCACCAGTCTTGAGGTGTGGATGTCTTTGATGAATATGGATACCCCCTCCTTTCTTGGTATTGTCCGGATTTAACGCATGATAAGAGGTAAAACCTGATAGTGCTGGGGTAGCCTTGAACCAGGTTTCTGTCACTGCACAGACATCGATGTTCTCCATACTGAGAAGGGCCTCGAGTGCATGCATTTTGAGATTTAGACTTCTGGCATTGAGCAGCATTACCCTTAGTTTTTTCCTTTTTGTGTTCTAGGGTGGTAGGTTTAGAATTTGAGCCTTGCCTAAAAAGGCACTATGGGGTGGCAAGAGCCTTTGCCAATATCCGAATCCCAGGGTGACAGGTGCAGCTCCCCGAGCCCAGCGTGGCTTGTCCAGCATGTCATCCCAGGCAGACAGACATTGGATCCCCTTTGAATGACACCAGAGTTTAAGCCAATTGTTAAAGCTGATCATCTTATCTCTGTATTGTGGCATCATTCTTGGTGAAGGTAGGATACTGCTCAAGGTCAGGGTCATACCTGCCTGGGCTACATAATCAGAGAGCTCCTCAATGTCTCTTTTCATGTAGTCCAACACCAGCATGGACAATGACTGAGTCATATTTGTACCTGCTGTTGAGAGACCTGAGTGCTATTATGCTATGTAGCGGATTCTAGCCACCGACAGGCAGCTACTGTGACCTTCTCCTTACTCAGTCTGGGAGCGGACGCCAGTGTGTCTGACTATGGAGTCACCAATGACTAGTGTGTCTGGCATTGTGTTTGGCCTTAAGGGCTGTGACTGTTTGACACTCTGACTGTGAGGTCTATGTGTTGCAGGTGTTGTGTTCTGAGGTGGTGGTTGTTTGGGTGTCTGCTTTGGTGGCCTCTGCTATTTTGGTAGATTTTGATCAGAGCGTGTTTATGTGTATGATTTGAGGTTGTGATGGTACTATGTGAGACTGGGTCTATAGTGTGTGTGGTAACCTTCTCCTCCTGACTGGTCTTGCCAGTCCTATGTTGAGAGAGCTCAGCCTCCAGTTTGGCATAGTTGCATCTCTCGCATGTATTTGTGTTTTGTGGGAGGAGGAGAGGGTTGTACCTCAGGAGGCAGGCACAACATTGCCTCAATATTCCCAGGTTCACCAGCTGAGCAGGAGAGGACACTAGCAACTGATCCCTCGACATGCTAGAAGGACTAGACAAAAACTTTAAAAGAGATTCCGGGGACGGAGGGACTGAAATGGGGGTTTGCCTTTGGGTGCTATATATAAGAGTGCATTATCAAGGTAATAAGTACTGTAGGAGCAAGTGCTAGGTTTAACAGATAGAGAAAAGTCTACTTGGAGTCAAGTAGAGATGAGCTTGTTAGGAATTAGAGAAAGTGCGAGTAACAGGGATGGTTAAAGGTAAGATTGAAAGGAATGCACTCTGCAGTGTGCACTAGAGAAGTTAGATATGAAAGTAGGTAACTTGAGTTTTACCTGTTTAAAAAGTTAAGGTTTAGTGGAGAGTTACTATTTTAAAACAGCAAGATGGACTGAAAGGGGTGGTTACTTTTGTATTTTGGTACTATGAAATACTGTAGGATGGTCAATAAATTTAAATAATTGAAGGGTGGGATTTCAAAAGTGATGGTTTTGTGATTACTCACATAAGCCAGTGAAAGTAGAGAGAAATGAGATATATGGTCAGATTAACATAAGAGGCGGGCAACTAGAAAGACAGTGGTATTTAACAAGACAACTTAAATGGGTGGGAGGGAAAAAATTCTGCCTGACTCAGAACAGAGAGAGCTGTGGTCTCTTTTGAAGTTTTAATATGCTGTTAAACAGAATGCAAGCAAAACACAAGGTAAAGAAAACAAACTACAGTATTCAAAATATAGAAAGGCAATACAGAAATACAGAAAATAACAGCAAACTAACCTTTCCTTCACAGCAAAGTGTAGCAGAGTCTGGATGAGCCTTTCTGGTAAAGCAATTGGGCATTACAATTTGTTCCTAACATTTGTGCTATTGGCAATAAGTATATGGTTGGGTCTAGTTAGAAGTCACTACCATTCCATGGTTAAAGAACAATGACTGGAAACCAGTTCTGTCAGAGTATAAATATTTTTACTGTAATAGATATTCTAACAAACAATTAGGTGGAGATGTTATAATAGGGATTAAAGATAGTTATGAGACCTGTGATTATTGCATGTTCAGTAATAACACCAACACTATAGACTGTGTAACTGTGACAATAAAGACAACCCTGGAACATATAACAATTGCTGGAGTGTATAGACCACCAAATTATGTGCAGATGACCTAGAGGAATTCATACATTTCTAGCATGAAACACAAGAGGGAAGAATAATATCAAATGAGGACTTAAATTTACCAGAAACAGATTGGAATAATATTGATTCAACAACATTAGTAAGGAAGTTATTCACAAAGTATGTTCAGGAACAACAGTTGCTTCAGAATGTAATAAAAACTACCAGGAAATGTAACATACTAGACATTGTTTGTGTTCCTAAAGCAATTACTTTTACTTTGAGTGAAGTTTTACCACCATTGATGTGTACTTATCATGGGGTTATAAAGGTTAATTTGCTGGTAGTTAATTGTGCCAAACTTACATCTAAAGCAATACACAAAAGATTAATCACAGATTGTATGGAAGCAAAACAGTTACTATGTAACACTAACTGGAGTGATGTGTACAGTGGAAAAACTGCAGATGGAATGTGGAAAGTTTTGAAAGTGAATTTATTTGAGTACAAAAAATCAGTTTTGAAAGATAATTTATTTGAGTGCAAAAAATAAAAAAAATGGTTAACATTAGGATTTAGGCATACAATGTCAGGGGGATATATTTCCATAAGAACAAGATACCTGATTAAGGTGAGAGGTAACAAATATAAGAAATGGAAGAGAGGTCAAACTACAACTTTGAAAACTAAAATAAACAAGTTGGACAAACACATTAAGAATGGCATGAGACAAGATCAAGAAAATATATGAAGAAAATTTATATAACAATATCGAGCATAATAGGAAATGGGTCTACTTTAGATCGCTGAAAATTTCGAGTGCTCAAATGAGCGAAAATGCAGATATTCGATATTCAGTTTTTTGGATTGCAGTACAATGGAGATCGGGATATTTGCCTTTTCCTTACTGTAGTGCGATCTCGGAGTTGGAATATATATTTAGTGGGGGGTGTGGGGGCACAGCCCCCCCAATAGCGATTTTGAATACCTGCATATTCGCTCATGTGAGCACTTGAGAGTTTAAGTTTTCGGCGATATAAAGTCGACACTAAGAAACCATTTTATAGAAACATAAGGTGTGGAAGAAGTAAAAACATACAAATTGATAAACTGTGACAGATTCTAAAATTTATGATCAGAAACAAAAGATTATAGATATATTTACAAAATCTTATGCAAAACAGTTTGGCTCCACAAGGGGGTGATAAGTTGCCCTAGTAACATCCAGGTAACCACAGATACTGGAATCAAATTAGATTATATTGAAAAAGAACTGCACAAACTGGATCCAAACAAAGCACATGGAGGAGACAGAATTAGTAATAATGACCTGGAAACACTTGAGCAAGAACTTAAAGTACCATTATATCTATTGTTTACTAGGTCATATAAATATGGGGAAATTCTTCAAGATTGGAGACATGCATTTATTAAACCTGTCTGTAAGGGAAAGGGGGGGTAGGAGCAACCCAGAGTCATATAGACCCTTAGGTCTATGTTCATGTTGTAGAAAAATAATGGTGAAGGTAATATTATATAAGTTATTGTCAGAATTGGATAGATTGGGACTTGAAACCATATATCAGCATGCATATGTTGAAAATAGACCTATTATGACCTGTAACATGATGTTCTATAACCGTGTCAAGATCCTATACCTGTATTCTGTCTCCTAGAGGCTTTTGAGAGGAGACCTATGCCTGGCATACAGGGCATTGTCAGACCCCACTCCAATGGGCCTCCTGCATATCCACAAAACAAACAGTACCACAATTACCCATTCTAAAGACTTAAACCTTGCCTGTGATATAAATAGGACCTGCTGGAGAGATAGTATCCCAGAGACTACCACGTTTATGGAACAGGCGCACCATCCATGTGAAGCAGATTTCCTTCCTAATTCAATTCAAGTGCAACTTGGACAATTGGATGGGAAACTGGAAATTCATCCCTGGTTTGGCACCTATGTCTCTGATGCAAACAGGTAACCTGTAAATGGTTCATCTCCCAAGCCCATGCTTACACTTATCAAGGGTATCAGAACTTGTCAGAGATTTGAGATGCATGGCTAGGCTTAAAAAGGCCCTTGTGGTCATTAGCCCATTAAACACTTATGCACCTATGAACCTATATAATAGCAGCTATGAATGAAAAATTGTACTGTGATGTAATTTATATAGGTTTAACTTCAGCATTTGACAGGGTCATGCACAAAACACTGATCAATAAATTAGAACAACTAGGTATTGATGTATTCTTGATAAGATGGATAGCTACATGGCTTACCAATAGGACATGGAAATACCTCACTAAATGAATCACAGGCCTAAAGCAGATGCCCTATGCTGACCGTCTAAAAAAATTCCAGCTATACTCTGTCACATATCGCCTACTCAGAGGCGATCTCTGCTTAACATACAAGGCCATGTCATCAAACCCAGTGCTGTTGGATATGCTACACTTAAAGAAATCCCAATCCCTCAGAGCTACACGCTCCTGGGATTTAAACCTGGTCATCACAATGAACAAGCAAAACCAAATCCAACAAACGAGGCTAGGAACACCAGCTGAACAACCAAAATTTATTACACTCAAAGTAAGTGCTTTCGTCTGGTAAACATGACCAGACTTCATCAGACAATTTCAATGAATTAAAACCTTAGTATTTATATACAAATGATTTAAGGCAATAAACTAATCAACAAATGAAATTTGATATTAATACAGCATAATAGGATAAAGCAATCAAATGTCAGCAACAACCATACCCCTAAACAGTTCATTCCAATGTAGTAAATCAGTAGTAAAAGAATAAAAACAATTAATCTAAATAGAATCATAAGTAGATAGGACTGATGAAAACATACATATAAATAATAGTTGGAAAAATACTATTTTTAAAAAAATATATACTTTTAAATACTTTTAAAAAATATGCTTTAAAAAAATACATGAAAGACAAGACCCATTTAACATAAATAATCTAAACATATAGGTTCATAAATCTGTGTACGAATAGTACAATACTAGGAAAATTTAATTTTTTTAAAAAATAGCATATTATGGAGAATATACACATTTGTGTAAATATTTCTTTTATTAAAAATATATTTTTGAACTATGAATAAATAAATGTACCTATACTGACTAGGGACCGAATACTAAATCTAATCACCTATCGAATACTTTTAATTTCAATTTACTTGCAATAGAAATCATATCGTTTAACCCTGGGGGAGAACAAGCATTTAAGAAAAGCTGCCACCAAGTTTCCTTTTCTTCCAAGTGTATTTTCTATGGACCACCCCTTGCCTGACTTGTAATTTGTTGTAGCACAACAAAATAACTATGTTCACGGCAACTTTTAATATGTCTGTATATAGCATTTTTCTCATTTTTTTGCTTTATCTCATACATATGTTCATAAATTTGTCAGCCTAGCTTGCATTGTGTTTTGCCAATATAAAATCCTTGGCATTGGCAACAAATAGCAGCATATACAACCCCTTGGGTGTAACAATTGTATTTCCCCTTAATACTAATTTCTTTGTCCCTAATTTTTATCTTAGTCGTTTTTAAAATATATTTACATTGTTGACACATTCCACATGGTAGCATTTGACCCTTCTTGTCCTGTGATTTAACATGCTCTAATAACTTTTTCAGATTTCTTTCTCTTATGAAAATTACCTGCGGACACCTACCGAATGTGTTAACTATCCCCTGGTCCTGCCCAGTTCTTCCTGATAATGTCTTGCACCAGACAATTGTCAACAGTATAGGTACATATAAAAGGGCACATTGCCTTCATATAATTTTTGACCTAGTTTCACAACTATTGCCACCAGTGGAAAGACCTATAACTGCCTGGCCATTATTAAAAATCCTGCTATCATTAGCAGCATTTGCCCTGTTAGAAAATAGATGTCCAAGAGCTCGGACGGCATGTTAGTACTATTTAAAATAGGTACAAAAAACCCGTTCTCCATTTATGAATGACCTCTGTTTTGATAGAATTGACCAACCTGCTAGGGTATTCCCTATCTAAGAACGTTACTCATAATGTTGCACTCAGTCAGAAAATCGTCAAATAGTGTATTCATTCGGGCTGCTCTGACTATTTGACCCTTAATAATACCACGTTTGACATGTTTAGGATGGCTACTTGTAAAGTGTAGCATACTATTTGAGTAAGTAGGCTTCCTATATATTGTAGCCTTGATATTGCCTTCACCCATCTTAGAGATAAGCACATCCAGATATGAAATTTCTTTTTCCTGTACTGTATATGTAAATTTTAAAAAATTAGTACTACTGTTAAGATCATCCATAAATGCTGGTATGTCCTCCTTAGGACCAATCCATGCCACTAACAAATTGTCTAAGTATCTTAAATACAATTGAATGTGTATAAAATATGGAGAACAGAATAAAAAATGCTTTTCCCATTGTGCCATGACTATATTGGTGAATAGGGGTCCACAAGCGGACCCCATAGCTACACCCTCACATTGCTTAAAATAATGGTCTTCAAAATACAAATAATTGTTATTAAGAACAATTTCCATTAACTGTGTATAGATATTAATTAGCCTCTGTTCAAGGTCAAACTCTTCAAAAAGGTAATCAGAGATCCAGTCAATACCAATAGAGTGTGGAATACAACTAAAAAGATCCTTAACAAGAATGGAATTAGTAATAATGACCTGGAAACACTTGAGCAAGAACTTAAAGTACCATTATATCTATTTACTAGGTCATATTAATATGGGGAAATTCTTCAAGATTGGAGACATGCATTTATTAAACCTATCTGAAAGGGAAAGGGGGGGTAGGAGCATCCCAGAGTCATATAGACCCTTAGGACTATGTTCATGTTGTAGAAAAATCATGGTGAAGGTAATATTATATGTTATTGTCAGAATTGGATAGATCGGGACTTGAAACCATATATCAGCATGCATATGTTAAAAATAGACCTATTATTACCTGTAACATGATGTTTTATAACTGTGTA
>NC_056743.1:1874561101-1874582642 GCF_019279795.1 Protopterus annectens | reverse complement strand
CAATACAACACAAAATCCACACATAGAAGCACAAAAACATTCACGGAGGCTCTCAATAATAATCTGCTCAAGCAACGGAGACCTCCAAAGCAGAAATGCAAGCAACCTCCAACCCCCAACACAACCCAAATGACACATAGCCCGCAGACTCAGTGTGCCATTCAACCACAGCAAATAAGGCAAAACAACATAACTAACACACTAGTCATAGGTGACTCTATAGTCAGGCACACTAATGTCCCACTCACCAGGCTAAACAAGGAGAAGGTTACTGTCAGCTGCCTATCAGGTGCCAGGATCCGCCATATAACCCACGCACTCAGGTCACTCCACAACAAGTACAAATATGACTCAGTCATTGTCCATGTTGGTGTGGATGACCTGAGATGTACCTCCCTGGACTACATGAAAAGAGACATGGAAGAGCTCTCTGATCTTGTACCATGTTCAATAATAGCATCTCCTCAGCCTTTGTGCCCACTGAATGGTGCACAGCGACAGTTATCCCACTCCACAAAGGGGGAGCCACCACGGACCCCGGCAACTACCGCCCCATTAGCCTGATGAGCTTGGTATGCAAGGCCATGGAACATATCATCATGGAACTTATAAACAAAGACATTGGTAATCTCCAAAATCTGGACCCCAGCCAGTTCGGGTTTGTAAAAGTCAGATCATGTCTCCTAAACCTGATAGACTTCTTTGAAGCAGTCACCAAAGCTGTAGACAAGGGTAAGGTGGTTCACACAGCCTATCTAGATCTTGCCAAGGCTTTCAACACCATCCTCCACTCTGGAATTATAGATAAACTCACTAAACTAGGTTTTAATCCCTATGTCACAAGATGGGTTGCCAACTGGCTCACTGACAGATCCCACACTGTGAAAGTAGCAGACTCCAAATCCGACTTCAGACCAGTGACAAGTGGAGTACCACAGGGTTCAGTCCTGGGTCCTCTCCTGTTTGGTATTTACTTCTCTGAAGTACAGGCTAACACAGAAGGTCTTTGGCTAACAAAGTTCGCAAATGACTGCAAACTAGGAGCCATAATCGAAACTCCTAACAATGTGGACATCCTACAAAAGGGCCTCACTGAGACAGATGCCTGGTGTCAAAGCCATGGCCTCAAGCTCAATGCCAAAAAGTGCATTGTCATCCCCTTTGGTAAAAACTCTGTACCCATGAACTACAACATAAACAGTAGTATACTTAACACTGAAAGTGTGGTAAGATACCTTGGGACACAGGTGGAAAGTAGTCTCTCCTTTGATAATCACATCGCCACAGTAGTCAGGAAATCCTTCTATGTGGCACACCTCATCACAAAAGGTTTCTCATCCAGAAAAAAAGAGGTCATTGTTCCCCTCTACTCATCACTCATTAGACCCATTATAGAGTACAACGCCCCTTTTGGTATGTACCTCACAAGACATCTACAACAACTGGAAAGGCTACAGAAATACTTCACAAAGAGGATTACCAGCCTCAAACAGATGCCCTACGCAGTCCCTCTCAAAAAACTCCGGCTTTACTCTGTTGCATATCGCCTACTCAGAGGTGATCTCTGCCTAACATACAAAGCTATGTCAAACCCAGAGCTGTTAGACATGCTCCACTTAAAGAAATCCCAATCCCTCTGAGCTACACACTCTAGGGACCTAAACCTTGTCACCACAATAAACAGAACATGCCGGAGGGATAGATTCCTGTCCCAGAGACTTCCCATACTCTGGAATAAACTACCTATCTATATCAAACAAAGCTCCTCATTAGCACTCTTCAAGAAAAATCTTGATGATTGGATGGGAAATAGGAAATTCACCCCAGGGATCACTTCTGTGGCTCTGCTTGACAGTGGCACAGGAAAATAATTTTCTTGGGTGGCAAAAGCCAGGGTACCTTTTTGGCTGGGCTTGTATAGGCCCTAGGGTCAATAGCCTAGTACCTACCTATGAACCTATGAACCTATGTACACGCTGGTTTACAAAGTCCATTGAACATGAGGGAGAAACAGACAAATGTAGTTTTTTAAAAAACGAATTGGAAACAATCACATACCTTGTTGCTGGTTGCAACACACTAATGGCAGAGGGACTGTATACTAAAAGGCATAATAATGTGGTGAGACTGTTGCACTGGAGATTGTGCAAACATTATGGTATTGAAGTGGCTGAAAAACACTGGAAAGATGAGCCACAAGGCATCATAGAAAATGATGAAGTTTATATCACATGGGATCACCCATTACCAACAGTTCAAAAGATAGATACTTGAAAACCGAAGATAATGGTCCAAGAAAAGAAGACAAAAGTAACATTGATCATTAAAATCACCACACCCAGTGACTACAGTGTCTTGCATACAGAGAGACACAAAGTCATAAAATACCTGGTTCTGCAGGCAGAAGTGAGAGCCATGTGGAAAAAAGATACTCAGACAGTTCCAATAGTAGTAGGAGCAACAGGTCTTATAAAAAAGAATTTACAATCATACGTTACCAATTCATGTAACCCTGTACGAATTGCAGAAGGAGTCATTACTGGGCACATTGCAGGTGCTGCGAATAGCACTCTCGGCTGACATCAAAGAGTGAAACAATACTAATTTCATGAACTTTAATTGTACTTTGACTTAGGAATGGGTTCCATTCCCATCATGATACTAGGAACCCAAAAGACTTGGAGAAATTAAATAAAAAAGAAGTCACTACCTGTCATCCCTAAATAATAATGCTAAATTCAGGGAAAAAAACTCTCTGGTGGAACTCCCATATTAATAAACTGCATAAAAAAAGATGGAAAATGAAGATGTAAGAAGTGCTCATCCCCTTTTCTAAGAACCACAGTGAAACAAGCTAGCAAAGAACTTAAGAGTACTATACGAACATGTAAAGCAGAAATGAGCTTACGGTCACTACAGATACTGAAGGAAACTACAAATCTATCTTCAGTTATGGCAGAAATTCAGGAATAATGTCAACAAATGCTCTGAGCCCTTCTATAATGATATCACATTTTCCAATTGTAAGGAGATAGTCAATATTTAAGCAAACAAACTTAGCCCTAACTTTACCCATTCTACCCACATTGTTACTTCCAGTATCCCTGAAATTTTAGTTTCATCAATATCATCTTGGCACAATTCCTAAAATCCATGTCAAAGACTAAAAGTGATACTTCTGTGGAACCAGAGAACATACCAAGCTGCATTCTCATCAGTGTCATGTACATACTATCTCAGTGTCTACCTCTACCTGTCCACCATGTCTGTGCCTGATGCCTGGAGAACAGCCACTGTGACCCTCCTACACAAGGGTGTCCCCTCTACAAATCAAGGCATTTATAGTTCCATCAACAACATGATCCTTATATGCAAAGCCAAGAAATGTATCGTAGCAAAATTCATTTATCAGATACAGGCAACATAATGGATCTAGATCATAATCAGTTTGGTTTTGTAATCTGTTACACATCCTCAAAACAAATAACATCTGAGTTACCTGATCTAGGGACCTAAACCTCAGGGTTTGACCCATCTCTGTATAAAACATCAACACATCAAGCCACTCTTACTAACTTAGGTACAGCCAGGCTTTGAACCATCTATTTAAAACACTTCTGCACATCATGCCCAGTCTACTAACTCATGTACAGTCAGGGTTTGGCACATCTCAGTATACAACGTCAGCATATCATGCCCCTCTTACTAACTCATGTACAGTGTTTGACCAATCTCTGTGTATAACTTCAGCACATCATGCCCCTCCTACTAACTCATGTACAGTCAGGGTTTGACCCATCTCAGAATATAACTTCTGCACATCATGTCCCTCCTACTAACTCATGTACAGTCAGGGCTTGACCCATCTCTGTATACAATGTCAGCACATCATGCCCCTCCTACTAACTCATGTAGAGTCAGGGTTTGTCCCATCTCAGTATACAGCTTCAGCACATCATGCCCCTCCTACTAACTCATGTACAGTCAGGGTTTGACCATCTCAGTGTACAGCTTCAGCACATCATGCCCCTCCTACTAACTCATGTACAGTCAGGGCTTGACCCATCTCTGTATACAGTGTCAGCACATCATGCCCCTCCTACTAACTCATTTACAGTCAGGGTTTGACCCATCTCAGAATATAACTTCTGCACATCATGTCCCTCCTACTAACTCATGTGCAGTCAGGGCTTGACCCATCCCAGTATACAGCTTCAGCACATCATGCCCCTCCTACTAACTCATGTACAGTCAGGGTTTGACCATCTCAGTGTACAGCTTCAGCACATCATGCCCCTCCTACTAACTCATGCACAGTCAGGGTTTGTCCCATCTCAGTATACAACTCCATCACTTCATGCCTCTCCTACTAACTCATGTACAGTCAGAGTTTGACCATCTAAGTATGCAATTCAGCATATCTTGTTCTTCCTACTAACTCATGTGCAGTCAGTGTTTGACCCATCTCAGTAAACAACTTCTGCACATCATGCTCCTTTTACTAACTCATGTATAGTCAGGGTTTTACCTATCTCTGTATACAGGTTCAGCACATCATGCCCCACCTACTAACCCATGTACCTATGGGGTTTGACCTGTCTAAGTGTACAACATCAGCACTTCATGCCCTCCTACTATCTCATGTACAGTCAGGGTTTGACCCATCTCTGTTTATGTCAGCACATCATGCCCCTCTTATTAACTCATGGATAGTCAGAGTTTGACCCATCACTGCATACAGCTTCAGTACATTATGCCTCTGCTACTAACTCATGTACATTCAGGGTTTGACCTATCTCAGTAAATAACTTCTGCACATGATGCCCCTCCAACTAACTCATATACACTCAGGGTTTGACCCATCTCAGGATACAACTTCAGGACATCATGTCCTTCCTTCTAACTCATTTACAGTCAGGGTTTGATCCATCTTTGTATACAGCTTCAGCACATGCTGCTCCTCCTACAATCTCTTGTATAGTCAGGGTTTGATGCATCTCTGTATACAACTTCAGCACATCATGCCCCTCCTACTAACTCATGTACAGTCAGGGTTTGACCCATCTCAGTATACAATGTCAGCACATCATGTCCCCTGTACTAACTCATGCACAGTCAGGGTTTGACCCATCTCTGTATGCAATGTCTGCACATCATGCCCCTCCTACTAACTCATGTATAGCCAGGGATTGACCCATCTTTATATATTGTCAGTACATCATGTCTCTCTTACTAACTCAGGTACAGTCAGGGTTTCCTGATTCCAGTAGCCTGGAGTAACTGCTCCTTCTCAATGTCATGACTGGCCGACATGCCCCGTCTTTTGGAATTCAGTCATTCATTTTCTGTTACACAGAAAAGATTAGTTTGTACTGTATGATGCTGTTTTCAAAGGAGTTGTTTTATTTGTTTGTATAGCATAACTGACATTTCTTTCTCTCTACAGGTATGAATTTTCACCTGTTATGGTAACTGATTCCTAGAATAAAAAGTCTGAGGTTTCCTGAAAATATATTATGTTTTTAATAAAGCTTTTCTTTCTCTCTCTCTCTCTCCCTCTCTCTCTGTCACTCTCTCTTTCTTTGTAGATATTTAGGGGTATGCTGTAAAAATGGATTAATTATTCAGGCAATTTTGTTGTGAAATGTTGCTTTTATACTGTTGGTGCCTGTCTGTGTTTGTGCATGTGTCTGTCCATTTTTATGTCTTTGTTTTCATTTAAATGTGAACATACTGATTCCTCTGTTGACTAACTACACCCATTCAAGCTGGAATAGTCAATAAACCATCTTATTTGTTATTATACCGATGCATTTTGCATTGGACAGACTACTTCTAGATTATGTGGCATATGCTAAGATAAAGTAACAATGATGCAATATGCATTTCCTATTTCTGATACAATTTGTTTATTTAACCTTGAGCCGAGTGAGCCTGGAAGACATGTGCATGTCTTTATTATTCCATTCATCCATTTGGGACTATAGTACTTCAGTGTAATAGTTCTGTACCAAAAAGTCAGCTAATACTCAACTGTCTTATACTTTGGAGTCTGAAATGGTAATAATGACATTCTGGATAAATATTTTCATAAATAGAATAATTCAGCTCCCCAGAAGATCACCATACTAAGCCAGACTTGTAGCAGCAAACCAAAGCATATTATGTGCACTTATGAAGATTTACCTCATAGATTCCGAATACGTGCATACATACATGCATACAGATATTTCAAACATGGGCATCAATGCCCTTCTAGCATGCCAGGATACCAAAACACTTGTTCCCATAGTAAGTGTCCAGGCTGTTCTTAAAATATCTAAACTAGTAGTTCCTTTAATGTAATTTGGTGGTCTGTTCCATGCATCAAATACTCTCCCAGAGAACCAATTATTACATTTCTCATTCCTACAGAACCTTCTACATAGGTTGTCTGGTGATTCTCTACTGCTTTTTAATAACTCCAAACATTCCCTGAGGTAGTTGTTTCTAAATGCCATATATACCTGAATAAGATCTCCTCTTAGATATCTACAAGAGACACTATACAAGTTAGATATTTTTGTCTTTCATAACAACTTACATTTTCACATCCATGGATGCCCTTGTTATATTTCTGCTGTACATTTTCCAGTTTCCTCATGCTTGTTTTTTTATAAGGTTTGCATATTGTTATTTCATACTCAAGTTTGTGTCTAACATGACTAACAAAGAATGACTTTATCATTTCTGATTTCCTAGACTTTATAAATCTTTTTATACAACCTATAGTTCTATAACTATCATTAATCAATTAGTTGACATGATTAGAAACATTCAAAGCTGGATCTACCTATTTACCTAGGTCCTTAAATGATCCTACAGTTTCAATCACCGTGTGCTGTATTAAATATTCACCTTTCAGTTTATGTCTCCCAAATCTGATATGCTTGGTTTTCAATGTATTTATCAGCATATTATTCTCCTGTGCCCAAACGGTCAATTTAGTCAAGTTCTGTTGCAGGCATGCCTTATCTGTAATGTGTAACCACTTTACCTCATTTCAGGTCATCTGCATACAGACTCTAGAACATTCAGATGAAAAGGTAGGTCTGAAAGACACAATCTAAACAAGTAAAGGCCTAGGACAGAGCCCTATGGGAAACACTGACTGTACCCATGGATTTCACCTGTCCAGTTGCTGTATGATACTTGCCATAGGTTCATAGGTTGGTACTAGGCTATCGGCCCTAGGGCCTATACAAGCCTAGCCATAACAATTCCCTGGCTATTCCTTCCCAGAATATTTACTTCCCTTGTGCCCTGTCTAGCAGGGCAACTGATGCGATCCCCGGGATGAATTTCTTATCTCCCATCCAATCGTCAAAGTTCCTTTTGAAGAGGACCAAAGAGGTGCTCAGCTTGGCATGTATGGGCAGTCTATTCCAGAGTATGGGGAGTCTCTGGGTCAGGAACCTATCCCTCCAGCATGTTTTGTTCATTGTGATGGCCAGGTTTAGATCCCAGGAGCATGTAGCTCTGAGGGAGTGGGATTTCTTTAAGTGTAGCATGTTCAACAGCATTGGGTTTGACATGGCCTTGTATGTTAAGCAGAGATCGCCTCTGAGTAGGCGATATGTGACAGAGTATAGCTGGAGTTTTTTTAGATGGTCAGCATAGGGCATCTGCTTTAGGCCTGTGATTCTTTTAGTGAGGTATTTCCATGTCCTGTTGGTAAGCAATGTAGCTATCCATCTTATCAAGAATACATCAATACCTAGTTGTTCTAATTTATTGATCAGTGTTTCGTGCATGACCCTGTCAAATGCTGAAGTTAAACCTATATAAATTACATCACAGCACAATTTTTCATTCATAGCTGCTATTATATAGGTTCATAGGTTCATAGGTGTTTAATGGGCTATTGACCACAAGGGCCTTTTTAAGCCTAGCCATGCATCCCAAATCTCTGACAAGTTCTGATACCCTTGATAAGTGTAAGCATGGGCCTGGGAGATGAACCATTTACAGGTTACCTGACATAGGTGCCAGACCAGGGATGAATTTCCAGTTTCCCATCCAATTGTCCAAGTTGCACTTGAATTGGATTAGGAAGGAACTCTGCTTCACATGGGTGGGGAGCCTGTTCCATAAATGTGGTAGTCTCTGGGATACATACCTATCTCTCCAGCAGGTCCTATTTATATCACAGGCAAGGTTTAAGTCTTTAGAATGGGTAATTCTGGTACTGTTTGTTTTGTGGATATGCAGGAGGCCCATCAGAGTGGGGTCTGACAATGCCCTGTATGCCAGGCATAGGTCTCCCCTCAAAAGCCTGTAGGAGACAGAATACAGGAACAGGACCTTGACACGGTTATAGAACATCATGTTACAGGTCATAATATGTCTATTTTCAACATATGCATGCTGATATATGGTTTCAAGTTCCAATCTATCCAATTCTGACAATAACTTATATAATATTACCTTCACCATTATTTTTCTACAACATGAACATAGACCTAAGGGTCTATATGACTCTGGGTTGTTCCTATCCCCCCTTTCCCTTACAGACAGGTTTAATAAATGCATGTCTACAATCTTGAAGAATTTCCCCATATTTATATGACCTAGTAAACAATAGATATAATGGTACTTTAAGTTCTTGCTCAAGTGTTTCCAGGTCATTATTACTAATTCCATTCTCCTCCATGTGTTTTCTTTGGATCTAGTTAGTGCAGTTCTTTTTCAATATAATCTAATTTGATTCCAGTATCTGAGGTTACCTGGATGTTACTAGGACAACTTATCACCCCCTTTGTGGAGCCAAATTATTTTGCATAAGATTTTGTAAATATATCTATAATCTTTTGTGTCTAATCATAAATTTTAGAATCTGTCACAGTTTATCAATTTGTATGTCTTTACTTCTTCCACATCTTATGTATCTATAAAATGGTTTCCTAGGGTCTACTTTATATTGCCAAAAACTTAAAATCTCGAACGCTCACATGAGCGAATATGCAGGTATTCAAAATCACTATTGTGGGGAGCTGTGCCCCCACACCCCCCACTAAATATTTATTCCAACTCCAAGATCGCACTACAGTGAGGAAAGGGCAAATATCCCAATCTCCACTGTACTGCAATCCAAAAAAATGAATATCGAATATCTGCATTGTCGCTCATGTGAGCGCTTGAAATTTTATGTTTTCAGCGATCTAAAGTAGACCCATTTCCTATTATACTCAATATTGTTATATCAATTTTCTTCACATTTTTTCTTGATCTTGTCTCATACCATTCTTAATTTGTTTGTACGACTTGTTTATTTTAGTTTTCAAAGTTGTAGTTTGACCTCTCTTCCATTTGTTATATTTGTTGTCTCTCACCTTAATCAGGTATCTTGTTCTTATGGAAATATATCCCCCTGACATTATATGCCTAGATCCTAATGTTAAACATTTTTTTTTGCACTCAAATAAATTCTCTTTCAAAACTGATTTTTTGTACTCAAATAAATTAACTTTCAAAACTTTCCACATTCCATCTGCAGTTTTTCCACTGTACACATCACTCCGGTTAGTGTTACATAGTAACTGTTTTGCTTCCATATTATCTGTGATTAATCTTCTGTGTAT
Organism: Protopterus annectens; assembly: GCF_019279795.1. Lineage (NCBI taxonomy): Eukaryota > Metazoa > Chordata > Ceratodontiformes > Protopteridae > Protopterus > Protopterus annectens. The sequence continues at coordinate 1,874,573,022 of NC_056743.1, read as the reverse complement.
TGCTTTAGATTTAAGTTTGGCACAATTAACTATTAGCAAGTTAACCTTTATAACCCCATGTTAAGTACACATCAATGGTGGTAAAATTTCACTCAAAGTAAAAGTAATTTCTTTAGGAACACAATGTCTAGCATGTTACATTCCCTGGTAGTTTTTATTACAATCTAAAGCAACTGCTGTTCCTGAACATACATTGTGAATAACATCCTTACTAATGTTGTTGAATCAATATTATTCCAGTCTGTTTCTGGTAAATTTAAGTCCTCATTTGATATTATACTTCCCTCCTGTGTTTTATGCAAGAAATGTATAAAATCCTCCAGGTCATCGGCACTTGACTTTGGTGGTCTAACCACTCCAGCAATTGTTATATGTTCCAGGGTTGTCTTTATTGTCACTGATACACAATCTATAGTGCTGGTATTATTATTGAACATGTAATAATCACAGGTTTCATAACTAACTTTAGTCCCTATTATAACACCTCCACTTAATTTTTCATTAGAATATCTATTACAGTAAAAATATTAATACTCTGACAGAACTGGTTTCCAGTCATTGTTCTTTAACCATGGAATGGTAGTGACTTCTAACTAGACCCAACCATTTACTTATTCCCAATAGCAAAAATGTTAGGAACAAATTGTAATACCCATACACAGACTTCTTACTGTTACGTTTTGTGCACAAATGTCACTCCCCACAGAACCAGTATCAGTTTTCTGCAGATGTTTTTACTCAATGGACATATCACTATCCCAGGCTCTTGGGATAAGATTAATTGACAATTAAGCTGTAAAAGTCAAATACAGGAGTACTGCTGTCCAGCAATATTCTTTCTTGATATATATATATATATATATATATATATATATATATATATATATATATATGGGTTCCCTTCGAAATATCGAAATCCTGAAATCTTGAAATTCATATGGTCGAGACCATATGATCGAACTTATTTAAGTAGCAGGGGTGTAGAAGGTGTGGGGCTTACCCCCCTGCAGAAACATTTAAATTGTTGGGGGTGGTTTTTTGGATTTATTTTGGAATTTCGATATTCCAAAACATCGATCATATGACATTCGATGTTTTGGAATTTTGAGATTCTGAAGTGAATTCATCTATATATATATATATATATATATATATATATATATATATATATATATATATATATATATATATGTGTGTGTGTGTAATATAAATGTAGATGCTGAAATACAATGCAAGTAATTAGTATTAAAACGTTTTAATACATACCCATTTTGAGTGGCAGCAGATCCTAGAAAAGATAAATAGTTATTAGAAGATTAAATAAAAAAATGAAATGTGTAGTTTATTATAGTAAAGGTTGCAGACAAACCTTTTGTTCCTTTTCGACAGAGAAGAAAAATAACCAAAAGGACAAAAACTAAGGCGCCACATGTAATGCCAACTATAATAGGTGTGGACAGAAGTTCTGGATTGGAAGCTTTTAAAACAAAAAAGAATAGATGAATATTGCAGGAATTTCCAAATTGCAGTCATTTTTAATCCATAACAGACAACAGATAAAATGAACTTAGGATATAACACTATATAATGTTATTTAATGTCTTGGAGTTTCAAAGCCATCTCTATTCATAGTTTAAAATTAATAAATTAATGTTCTCAGTAAGAGAAAGGTACAGGATTTGTCTTATGGTTGTTAAGGATCACCTCCTCTGACATGAACTTTTTATCTGCTATGTCTGCTAAAATAAAATTTGCAAATGTTAGATCTGGAACTCTATTTCCTTTTTTTTCCTGGAAGGGTAGATGATTTTGTTTTACCAGCAGGATCCTCCTACCAAATATTTCTTTCACTTATTTCTATACGCTGCTCACACCTTGTAGATGATTATTTTGGTTGTATAATGCAACTTAAATCACATAAAATCTTTGCAAGTTTCTCAGAATGATGAGTCATAATGGGAAAACAATGTTGAAATGAAGGACAAATCACTGACAGAAAACAGAAATGAATTGGTGAACTGAACTAATACAGGACAAACAACCTGGAAAATACCAAGTAAATAAATCTTGTAAAATAAAAAAAAAATAACAAGACAAATCATATTATGAAAACAGTTACATATTTTCAGGGTATGTTGCTTTACTCAGCTTTACACCCCTGTAACTGAATTAGTACAACTCTGAGGTCACGAAACTTCTTTATCTGAAGATGTGAGATATAAGGGTTCTACTAAGTTGGTAGGTATGCAGGGGCAAACAGCATCTGCAAACATATTTGGGTTACCATTCATAACAGCACATGTTAAAAGGGAGAACATTCTAGCCTCAGATTCTATTGCTTACCCCATCTCCATACTAATCAACAGGATTATACAAGAATCTATTGTCCCAGACATTTGGAAGAAGTTCTACACCATACCTATACACAAAGGAGGTCCTTCCACTGACCCTTCTAACTTCAGACCTATAGTTATTTTGTCTCCCCTATCTAAAATACTGGAGAACTATATAAACAAACAACTAATAGAATATCTCCTACAAGAAAATCTTCTTACTCCCTCACAACACAGCTTTAACCCCAACCACAGCACAGCTATTGCTCTACTATCTTTCACTCAGACCATCACCAGAACTCGTGACAACAGACTTGCATCTTGCCTATTCCTTGACCTCTCTAAGTCCTTTGACACTGTATCTCACAACAAACTCCTAGCTGAACTTTCTGACCTCAACCTCTCCAATTCAACTATCTCCTGGTTCTCTCGCTATCTCTCCAACAGGCTTCAATTAGTCAGATGGTGTACTGATCTCTCCCCCTTCCTCCCAGTCCTTACTGGAGTCCCACAAGGCTACATCTTTGGACCTTAACTATTTAACATCGTTACTAATGAACTGTACACATCTTTTCCCACTCCTCTCTAATGCACTATGCTGATGACTCAACTATCATCTCCTCCTCTGACAACCTCTCCCAGCTTCTCATTCTCACCCAAGAATCTTTCCAATCCACTGAAAGATGGCCAAGTTGTAACTAGCTTGTACTGAATCCAAAAAAACAAGCTCCTGTTATTCCTGCCTAAATCCCTATCTCATGCTAAGACTACCTTCACCATCACTTCTCTCTGTAGCACAACCAACAAAGCAGAACCTCACACAAAACTAGTAGGTGCTATTATAGATGACCAACTAAAATCTGATGTCCACATGCAACAAGCAATCCAAAAACAAAACCATCAAAAAATAGGTTTACTTTATAGAAACAAAGGATTCCTCCCTAACAAATCTAAACTCTCTGGAGCACAAGCCTAATTTCTACCTAGCCTACTTTATGCTACCCCAACCCTTACAAACCTACAAACTCACCTTATGCCCAAACTTGAGCTCACATATCATAAGACTGATAGATTTGTAGCAAACTTACCCTGTTGCTCCTATCATTGCTTAGCTCTAAAAAACCTTCAGTGTCCAGAATTCCACCAAGAACTCCTCCTCCCCAACTTCACTCACCCACACCATCCTTTACAAATCTGCCTCTTGTTTAGCTCTCTCCTCTGTTATAATCTTTTACATTCCCAACCGAACACTTTGTAGCTCAGATTAGCACCTCCTAGAAATCTATAAACCCCAATAAATATTGGCAAGCAACTCTATAGCCACTCAATTGCTAATTCTTGAAACAAACTGCCTCTATCCCTAAGCGCAATGCCTAATAGTAACTACTTCAGAAAATCCTTAAAACTCTACCTGCTAAGCACTAGGACTTGCACTTGCCATGACCCAACATAAAATGCTCATCCCTCTATCCTTACCACTCGCAACTGTTACTAACTAGCCACCTTAAATGAAGTTACTCACATAATTTAGTAATAAAACTCTGTAACTACTCATTCTACTGCTATTTCTTCATCCTTTCCAGCTGTCCAAACCCAACTGTCTGGAAGGGACACAAGTTACACAATAAATTATGAACTGTGATACTTAAACTCTCTGTAAATATTAAGTGAACAGTAATAGTTTAAAGTTCTTAACTCAAGGACATATCACATGGTTTCCTGTCAGTAATGCATATGTGTATTATTAGTTCTCCTCTTCAAAACCGACTGTAACTCACTGCATAACTGATGATTATGTCAGTTTTTGTAATACTTGAATCATTGTACTAATAGTGCTGGATATTTTCGCACCGACTCTCTGCTGAAAAAGGGCTTCTGCCCAATCAGATTAACCCGGTAAACAAATGTCAAAATAAAAAAAAATATATATATATATATATATATATATATATATATATATATATATATATATATATTTTTTTTTTTTTTGCTTTTTCAGCTTTAGAGATGAAAATCTCTTAATGCTGGCTGCTGTGTGTGCTTATTGAGGTACAGCAGGGAATTCACCCTTTTCCCACTTGTGCAATATTAGAGTTGATATATAGTAGGTTGTGGGGGTGCAGGGGGCTTGTCCCCTGCATAACGTAGTGTTTTTTGCTTTGTTTTTTTTTTCTTTTTTTTCATTATTTTGTGCTTTAAGCTTTCTAGATCAATGTATCATAAAAATATTGCCTTTCATAACAGATGAACAGGGGTATAATTTGCCAGGTGAGTCTTCAGAGCTAAATAAACTTGCAAAACTCATTAGGTTTACATTTTATATCAGGATGCCTTGTAAAATATAAACACTGTTTAGCATTTGTACTATTCACAACCTTTTGTTAGATGTAAGTTGCCATTTAAAGTGCATTTAAGTGTAATAAACATACTTTTCTGTGACACATCTTTTCTTCTGTCCTAGAAAATACACCATTGGTGTACCTTCAAATTTCTACAGGAATGTTTTTCATCACTTCTCCTGCATTAAATCATTCCCTATATGTTTAGTCTGTGCAAAATCTGCAAAACTGAGCTTTGAGTTTTACATAATAGTTTATAAGCACTTTACGAGTTTAACAGCCCCATGAACAATTTGCAGATTTTTTCTACATGTGTATTGATGTTTATCAAGATTCCTATGGAGATAATAAATAACAATTAACTAATAAAAATGCAAATGCTCATAGCAGCAAAAAAAAAAAAATGTGTGCTAACCATAACTGCAATCCTACCCCTGGCACTTACCCCATTCACCTATTAATCACATTAAAAAAACCTTCCTCTAACAATATCACTTTTGTGGCTGTAATTTACTTGTAATATTTTTTTAATGGGAGAGAAATATTCACTGTTTTGTGATTCACTGTTATGGGTCATTCGGTGTTTTGTGATTCTCTCTTTTGAGATTTTTCACCTTTCATGCTGCAAGCATATAGGTCTACTTTAAAACATTGACTTAATGGAATGTCAACTTGCAAATCAATGAGACAACAACATTGAAAGTTCACAACGCCGAACTCCTGGGATGTCATAATTTAACTCTGAGAAAGTAACCACTGGGCCATCAATCACTAGAATACGATCGAAGGCAAATTAAATCCATCAACGTGGAGGGCTTCACCCCCACACCCCCACTCTAAATATACCAACTCAGAGATCGCACTACAGATGGGAACAGGGCAACGCTCACCATGGTGGCCCAGTGGTTACTTTCCCAGAGTTAAATTACAACATTCTGGGAGTTCAGCATTTTGAACTTTCATAGTTGTGGTCTTGCTGATTTGCGAGTCGATGTTCTGGTAAGTCAACATTTTAAAAGGGACCCAGATATATATATATATATATATATATATATATATATATATATATATACATACATACGTACATTCAAACACACACGCACACACTCACACACACACACACACACACACACACACACACACACACACACACACACACACACACACACACACACACACACAAAACACTTGGCTTGGAATCCAGTCTACTACTTAGGGGGAGTACAGACAACAGCCTAGAAATGGTGTGACAACTGTTATAAGAGAGAGGCTTCAGAAAACATCATGGAAACCAGACCCCAGTATAAGGTACAGCACTGTTCATAAATTCAACCTATGCCTCACAGCAGGTTTGTGATCATATCTCTTAATCTCTTAACACAAGAAACCTGTACAAAGCCAGAAAATGAGGGAACAAAGACCCAAAAATAGGGACAATTTTTAATTATTGCTCTTATAAAGTTAGAAAATTGCTACAATAACAAATTGACATTAGCATATATTTTCCGAATGATATGAAGTTTGAAACTCAAACATGTCACTAATTAGTGATTTCAGTCTCCACTGACTTGACAGAACACCATAAATTTTATGAGGAACACAGCAGAAATAAGAGGCAAAAATCTGGACAGTTGAGAGGTATGGTTGTGATAGCTAGGGATATACTGCATTCAGGCAGCAGTTGCTAGACCTACTTGATGATAGGGACATAATCGATCATACTGGGACAGACAGAACAGGATATGAGGACTGCATGGGTCCACATGGGTGGAGAAACAGGAATGCAGACGGGGTGGCCATTCTAGACTTATGCCTGGCAAATGGCTCATGATGACCAAACATAGTTCAGCAAGAGAGACAGTCACAAAATCACAATCAAGAGTGGACAAAATGCAACTAACGTAGATCACATCCTAGTATGGAAAGGGTAGTGGGGTAAAATTAGCAATTGCAAAATCATGGCCAGTGAAACAGTTGTCCCACAGCAAAAAAAAAAAAATCAGCAGCAAATAGTGGACACAGAAGGCTCTAAGGTCAATAGAGATCAGGCTGAAGACCTGGAAGTTGACTACAGAAAAAACATGAGTCTAAGGAAGTATTCAGGCTCTAGCACCTCAGGAAGAAGATGAAAAGGGTGAGATGAAGAAGAATGGCAGCGCCTCAAAACAGCACATGTAAGGACTACAGAACAGAGATGCAGCCGAGCCACGTATGGAAATAAGGTGCATAAGGAAAGCTGGTGGTGGAATGCAGAAGTTCAGGAAGTCATTAAAAGAAAGAAAGAGTGCAGGAAAATATGGGTAACAGAAAAGACAGAGTGGACTAAAAAGGAATACTGACTGACAAACAAAATGTTAAGAGAGCAGCTGCAATACCAAAGAATGAAGCATCAAAGGCAGCCAACCAGCTTCTGGAAACTGATTCCACTAATGGCAGAAAAAACTCTGTCATGTTGTAAGGCAAAGACAGAAGATAGTCATCAGACAACCTTCGTAAGGGATGCCAGCAGCAACCATCTCACCATCATGTTGTAAGGCAAAGACAGAAGATAGTCATCAGACAACCTTCATAAGGGATGCCAGCAGCAACCATCTCACCATCATGTTGTAAGGCAAAGACAGAAGATAGTCATCAGACAACCTTCATAAGGGATGCCAGCAGCAACCATCTCACCATCATGTTGTAAGGCAAAGACAGAAGATAGTCATCAGACAACCTTCATAAGGGATGCCAGCAGCAACCATCTCACCATCATGTTGTAAGGCAAAGACAGAAGATAGTCATCAGACAACCTTCATAAGGGATGCCAGCAGCAACCATCTCACCATCATGTTGTAAGGCAAAGACAGAAGATAGTCATCAGACAACCTTCATAAGGGATGCCATGCAGCAACCATCTCACCATCATGTTGTAAGGCAAAGACAGAAGATAGTCATCAGACAACCTTCATAAGGGATGCCAGCAGCAACCATCTCACCATCATGTTGTAAGGCAAAGACAGAATATAGTCATCAGACAACCTTCATAAGGGATGCCAGCAGCAACCATCTCACCATCATGTTGTAAGGCAAAGACAGAAGATAGTCATCAGACAACCTTCGTAAGGGATGCCAGCAACAGCCATCTCACCATCATGTTGTAAGGCAAAGATAGAAGATAGTCATCAGACAACCTTCGTAAGGGATGCCAGCAGCAACCATCTCACCATCATGTTGTAAGGCAAAGACAGAAGATAGTCATCAGACAACCTTCATAAGGGATGCCAACAACAGCCATCTCACAAGACCACAGGACAGCTAAGGCAGATAGGAGTACTTCCAGGAGCTTCTGAATGAAGAAAATTTCACAGAAGCCATACTGCCCAAGACACCGCCTACAATGAATGAAGAAGAAAGAAATCACACCCTAGAATAAGGAAGTGCTGTACTAAGGAAAAATGAAGAAACTTTCACAGACGCCATACTACCCCAGACACAGCCTGCAGTGAATGAAGAAGAAAGAAATCACACCCTAGAATCAGAAAGTGCGGTGCTAAGGAAAAATGAAGAAACTTTCACAGACGCCATACTACCCCAGACACAGCCTGCAGTGAACGAAGAAGAAAGAAATCACACCCTAGAATCAGGAAGTGCTGTGCTAAGGAAAAATGAAGAAACTTTCACAGACGCCATACTGCCCCAGACACAGCCTGCAGTGAACGAAGAAGAAAGAAATCACACCCTAGAATAAGGAAGTGCTGTGCTAAGGAAAAATGAAGAAACTTTCACAGACGCCATACTGCCCCAGACACAGCCTGCAGTGAAGGAAGAAGAAAGAAATCACACCCTAGAATCAGGAAGTGCTGTGCTAAGGAAAAATGAAGAAACTTTCACAGACGCCATACTGCCCCAGACACAGCCTGCAGTGAATGAAGAAGAAAGAAATCACACCCTAGAATCAGGAAGTGCTGTGCTAAGGAAAAATGAAGAAACTTTCACAGACGCCATACTGCCCCAGACACAGCCTGCAGTGAATGAAGAAGAAAGAAATCACACCCTAGAATCAGGAAGTGCTGTGCTAAGGAAAAATGAAGAAACTTTCACAGATGCCATACTGCCCCAGACACAGCCTGCAGTGAAGGAAGAAGAAAGAAATCACACCCTAGAATCAGGAAGTGCTGTGCTAAGGAAAAATGAAGAAACTTTCACAGACGCCATACTGCCCCAGACACAGCCTGCAGTGAACGAAGAAGAAAGAAATCACACCCTAGAATCAGGAAGTGCTGTGCTAAGGAAAAATGAAGAAACTTTCACAGACGCCATACTGCCCCAGACACAGCCTGCAGTGAACGAAGAAGAAAGAAATCACACCCTAGAATCAGGAAGTGCTGTGCTAAGGAAAAATGAAGAAACTTTCACAGACGCCATACTGCCCCAGACACAGCCTGCAGTGAACGAAGAAGAAAGAAATCACACCCTAGAATCAGGAAGTGCTGTGCTAAGGAAAAATGAAGAAACTTTCACAGACGCCATACTGCCCCAGACACAGCCTGCAGTGAACGAAGAAGAAAGAAATCACACCCTAGAATCAGGAAGTGCTGTGCTAAGGAAAAATGAAGAAACTTTCACAGATGCCATACTGCCCCAGACACAGCCTGCAGTGAACGAAGAAGAAAGAAATCACACCCTAGAATCAGGAAGTGCTGTGCTAAGGAAAAATGAAGAAACTTTCACAGACGCCATACTGCCCCAGACACAGCCTGCAGTGAACGAAGAAGAAAGAAATCACACCCTAGAATCAGGAAGTGCTGTGCTAAGGAAAAATGAAGAAACTTTCACAGACGCCATACTGCCCCAGACACAGCCTGCAGTGAACGAAGAAGAAAGAAATCACACCCTAGAATCAGGAAGTGCTGTGCTAAGGAAAATGAAGAAACTTTCACAGACGCCATACTGCCCCAGACACAGCCTGCAGTGAAGGAAGAAGAAAGAAATCACACCCTAGAATCAGGAAGTGCTGTGCTAAGGAAAAATGAAGAAACTTTCACAGACGCCATACTGCCCCAGACACAGCCTGCAGTGAAGGAAGAAGAAAGAAATCACACCCTAGAATCAGGAAGTGCTGTGCTAAGGAAAAATGAAGAAACTTTCACAGACGCCATACTGCCCCAGACACAGCCTGCAGTGAACGAAGAAGAAAGAAATCACACCCTAGAATCAGGAAGTGCTGTGCTAAGGAAAAATGAAGAAACTTTCACAGACGCCATACTGCCCCAGACACAGCCTGCAGTGAACGAAGAAGAAAGAAATCACACCCTAGAATCAGGAAGTGCTGTGCTAAGGAAAAATGAAGAAACTTTCACAGATGCCATACTACCCCAGACACAGCCTGCAGTGAATGAAGAAGAAAGAAATCACACCCTAGAATCAGGAAGTGCTGTGCTAAGGAAAAATGAAGAAACTTTCACAGACGCCATACTGCCCCAGACACAGCCTGCAGTGAAGGAAGAAGAAAGAAATCACACCCTAGAATCAGGAAGTGCTGTGCTAAGGAAAAATGAAGAAACTTTCACAGATGCCATACTGCCCCAGACACAGCCTGCAGTGAAGGAAGAAGAAAGAAATCACACCCTAGAATCAGGAAGTGCTGTGCTAAGGAAAAATGAAGAAACTTTCACAGACGCCATACTGCCCCAGACACAGCCTGCAGTGAAGGAAGAAGAAAGAAATCACACCCTAGAATCAGGAAGTGCTGTGCTAAGGAAAAATGAAGAAACTTTCACAGACGCCATACTGCCCCAGACACAGCCTGCAGTGAAGGAAGAAGAAAGAAATCACACCCTAGAATCAGGAAGTGCTGTGCTAAGGAAAATGACGAAACTTTCACAGACGCCATACTGCCCCAGACACAGCCTGCAGTGAAGGAAGAAGAAAGAAATCACACCCTAGAATCAGGAAGTGCTGTGCTAAGGAAAAATGAAGAAACTTTCACAGACGCCATACTGCCCCAGACACAGCCTGCAGTGAAGGAAGAAGAAAGAAATCACACCCTAGAATCAGGAAGTGCTGTGCTAAGGCAAAATGAAGAAACTTTCACAGACGCCATACTGCCCCAGACACAGCCTGCAGTGAACGAAGAAGAAAGAAATCACACCCTAGAATCAGGAAGTGCTGTGCTAAGGAAAAATGAAGAAACTTTCACAGATGCCATACTGCCCCAGACACAGCCTGCAGTGAAGGAAGAAGAAAGAAATCACACCCTAGAATCAGGAAGTGCTGTGCTAAGGAAAAATGAAGAAACTTTCACAGACGCCATACTGCCCCAGACACAGCCTGCAGTGAACAAAGAAGAAAGAAATCACACCCTAGAATCAGGAAGTGCTGTGCTAAGGAAAAATGAAGAAACTTTCACAGACGCCATACTGCCCCAGACACAGCCTGCAGTGAACGAAGAAGAAAGAAATCACACCCTAGAATCAGGAAGTGCTGTGCTAAGGAAAAATGAAGAAACTTTCACAGACGCCATACTGCCCCAGACACAGCCTGCAGTGAATGAAGAAGAAAGAAATCACACCCTAGAATAAGGAAGTGCTGTGCTAAGGAAAAATGAAGAAACTTTCACAGATGCCATACTGCCCCAGACACAGCCTGCAGTGAACGAAGAAGAAAGAAATCACACCCTAGAATCAGGAAGTGCTGTGCTAAGGAAAAATGAAGTCAGGGATAAAAGCAGGCTCAGGTGAGGTCAAGGCAGATATGATCAAGATGCTGGGAGAGGTGTGGGAGAAATTGTTCCAGAGGTACTTATAGCAGTATGGAGAGAAAGATACATCCTAAATGACCGGAGAATAACCACACTAGTACCAGTGTTCAGGAACAAATGGTCAATTCCTGACTGTGGGCAGTATAGAGGTGTCAAACTCCTGTCACACCACATGAACGTTCTGGAGATGGTGACTAATACCTGAATGCACAGAGTAGTAGAAAGTAAGATGGGAGATAATCAGTTCAGGTGCAGATCAGGATGCAGCACAACTGACCTCGTGTAATACATGAGTACACAGAGCAGTAGAAAGTAGGATGGGAGATAATCAGTTCAGGTGCAGATCAGGATGCAGCACAACTGACCTCGTGTAATACATGAGTACACAGAGCAGTAGAAAGTAGGATGGGAGATAATCAGTCCAGGTTCAGATCAGGATGCAGCACAACTGACCTCGTGTAATACATGAGTACACAGAGCAGTAGAAAGTAGGATGGGAGATAATCA
>NC_056743.1:1874470713-1874560601 GCF_019279795.1 Protopterus annectens | reverse complement strand
CCCTTTTTTCCAAAGAAACGGGTTTTTATTAATAACCGTGTCAAGGTTTAAGTCTCCGCCCTTGTGGTTCTGAGGGATCTAGATTTTTTGAGGTGAAGCATATTCATCAAATCTGGGTTTGACATGGCCTTATATGTCAGGCACAGGTCACCTCTGAGCAGCTGTATGCGACTGAATAGAGCTGGAGTTCTTTCAGTCGGGCAGCATAAGACATATTTTTGAGACCCTTTATCCTTTTGGTGAGGAACTTTTGGGGCCTTTCCAGCTGCTGCAGGTGTCGGGTCAGATACATTTCGAATGGGGCATTGTACTCAATCATAGGTTTAATGAGTGATGAGTACAGGGGGACGATGACCTCCCTAGATCTAGATGTGAATCCCTTCATGATCAGGTGGGCAATGTAGAAGGTTTTCCTAACTACTTTGGCAACATGAGTGTCAAACGAAAGGTTACTGTCAACCTGGGTCCCCAGATCCCTGATGACTTCTTCTGTGCTCAGTGGATTGCCACCCGTATGGTAGCTAGGGGTAACCTTGTTTTTCCCGAAGGGTATGACTATGCATTTCTTGGTGTTTAACTTTAGGCCATGGCTCTGGCACCAGTTATCCATTTCTGTGAGGCCCTTCTGAAGGATATCTGTGTCAGATGTGTTTTCAACTATGGCGCCCAGTTTGCAGTCATCTGCAAACTTTGTCAGCCATAACCCTCTTGTGTTTGCTTGTACTTCAGAAAAGTAGATGCCAAACAAGAGTGGTCCCAGGACTGAGCCCTGTGGGACACCACTTGTGACAGGCTTTGAGTCTGACATGGCGCCAGCAACTCTGACCCTGTGGGTTCTGTCACTTAGCCAGTTTGCAACCCATCTTGTGATGTATGGGTTTACATTCAAGCTGATGAGTTTTTTGATGATACCTGAGTGGGGTATTGTGTCGAAAGCCTTTGCCAGGTTGAGGTAGGCTGTATGGACTGCCTTGCCCTCATCAATGGCCTTGGTGACTGTTTCGAAAAAGTCAACCAAGTTTAAAAGGCATGATCTGCCTTTGACAAAGCCAAACTGGGTTGGATCCAAGGTGTGCAAGTTCCCTATGTCTTTATTTATGAGTTCCATTATGATCCTCTCCATGGCTTTGCAGATAAGGCTTGTCAAGCTAATGGGATGGTAATTTCCAGGGTCGGTGGAGGCACCGCCCTTGTGAAGTGGGACCACAGTCGCCAGGCGCCACTCCTTGGCACGATCCTGAGGTGAGGCTAAGATTAAACAGCTGTCCTAACTGCGGGTTTAATTCCTCATTGAGTTCGTGGAGCACACAGCCGGGGACACCATCCGGTCCCATGGATGCTGTGTTTTTTGCCTTGGAGAGAGCAGTTCTCACTTGGGCGTTGGAGATGTTTGGGGCTACAATCCTCTGGTGTAGATATCTCTCCTTTGGGAGAAGTTTGCACTGAACCTGTCAGCCAGTATGTTGGCAATGTGTGTAGGTTCAGTAATCTTCACATCATTTTGAACTAATTCTGAGCATATCTGGGAGTTTCCTCCTAGGTTTCTAACATAGCTAAAGAAGGCCTTATGATTGTCTTTTGAGTCCTTGGCATTTTCTCTCAAAATTTGCCTTGGATGATTTTATGAGAGCTCTTAGTTTTTTACTTATAATGATCAAAGGTGTCTTACCTTTCAAGGATTTTGCTCTATCTTGTAGTAGCTTTCTCCTTTTGTTGTAGAGCTTGTTTATGGCTGGGGTCCACCAGACTGGACGCTTGCCTTTGGTACAAAGAGTCTTAGTTTTGTTTGGGATTGCCTGATCCATGCAGTCCTGTAGGTGCTGGTAGAAGGCATTTGTAAGTGATTCAGCGGTTTGAGTAATGTTTACCACTGGCCCAGGGGCCTTAAAGGAGACCACACTAGTTTTTAGAAGTGTGAAGTCGGCTTTTGAGAAGTTTTTCACTGTGGTCTTTTTTATTTCAGGTGGGGCGGATGAGGACCTCCAGTGAGATTAGTTTATGATCTGATCTCACCAGTGAGGGGTATACTTCCGGTGTTGAACATTGTGATCCCATGTTCGTGATGATGAGATCAAGTATGTTTTCTCCTCTTGTGGGGATGGTGACTAGTTGTTCCATGGCATTTGAATTTATGAACTCCAGGAACCTTTGGGCTAGAGTGTTTGGGCTTGAGTAGTGTTCCCAGTCTATATTAGGGTAGTTGAAATCACCTAGTATGATGGTGTTTGGAGATACATTTATCCCCTCCAGTGTTTTCAGGAAGGCCATGTGAGGTTCCCGAGCTTGAGAGGGTGGCCTGTAACATGCTACAAATTGCAGAGCAGTCTTGCCTATGGTTAATTGCACCTGGATGGTCTCCGATGCATCGTGCATTGCCACCAACCTTGAGGTGTGTGTGTCCTTTATGAATATGGACACCCCCCCCCCCTCCTTTCTTGGTGTTGTCCGGATTTTGGGGCTGGAACGCATGATATGAGGTGAAACCTGATAGTGCTGGGGTGCTCTCAGGAGCCTTGAACCAGGTTTCTGTCACAGCACAGACATTGATGTTCTCCATACTGAGAAGGGCCTCGAGTGTGTGCATCTTGAGATTGAGACTTCTGGCATTGAGCAGCATTACCCTTAGGTTTTTCCTTTTTTGTGTTCTAGGGTGGTAGGTTTAGAATTTGAGCCTTGCCTAAAAAAGGCACTATGGGGGTGGCAAGAGCCTTTGCCAATATCCCGAAGCCCAGGGGTGACAGGTGCAAGCCGTCCCTTGTGAAGCAGCGTGGCTTGTCCAGCATGTCATCCCAGGCAGACAGACATTGGATCCCCTTTGAATGACACCAAAATTTAAGCCAATTATTAAAGCTGATCATCTTATCACTGTATTGTGGCATCATTCTAGGTGAAGGTAGGATACTGCTCAAGGTCAGGGTCATACCTGCCTGGGCTACATAATCAGAGAGCTCCTCAATGTCTCTTTTCATGTAGTCCAAGGAGGTACATCTCAGGTTGTTGACTCCAGCATGGACAATGACTGAGTCGTACTTGTACCTGCTGTTGAGAGACCTGAGTGCTTGTGTTATGTGGTGGATTCTAGCGCCCGACAGGCAGCTTACTGTGACCTTCTCCTTACTCAGTCTGGTGAGCGGGATGTCAGTGTTCCTGACTATGGAGTCACCAATGACTAGTGTGTCTGGCATTGTGTTTGGCCTTAAGGGCTGTGACTGTTTGACACTCTGACTGTGTGGTCTATGTGTTGCATGTGTTGGGTCCTGAGGTGGTAGTTGTTTGGGTGTCTGCTTTGGAGGCCTCTGCTGTTTTGGTAGATTTTTGGTCAGAGCCTCCGAGTATGTCTTTGTGTGATTATGTGTATGATTTGAAGTTGTGATGGTACTATGTGTGACTGGGTATGTAGTGTGTGTGGTTACCTTCTCCTCCTGTCTGGTCTTGCCAGTCCTATGTTGAGAGAGCTCAGCCTCCAGTTTGGCTGTATAGTTGCATCTCGCATGTATTTGTGTTTTGTGGGAGAAGGAGAGGATTGTCTGTGTACATGAGGCAATTGTAACATTGCCTCAATATTCCCAAGTTCACCAGTTGAGCAGGAGAGGACACTAGCAACTGATCCCTCGACATGCTAGAAGTAATAGATAAAAAAACTTCCAAAAGACTCCGGGGGATGTGGGTTCTAGGCTGGTGGGGTACTATCTATAATAATAGTGCTTTATCAAGGTGCAAGTACTGTAGGAGCAAGTGCTAGGCTTTACAGATAGAGAATAGTCTACTTGGGAATCAAGTAGAGATGAAGTTTTTAGTTATAGGATACGCTGGTTAGATCGGCAGTACAGTTCGAGGAAGGTAGTTTTAATGGAAAATTTGAAGAGTGGAATTTAGGTAGCCCGAATAGTTTAACCTTGTTTAAAAACAGGAAATGACCCAAAATGGCCAACGAATTACTAGTTGCTGTCTCTAACCACTCCTCTGAGGACAAACAAGCAGCTCAGTACTCCCCACTCCCACTGGTGAGTAAAGAAACTACCTCTGGCCACACAAGAAAATGGAGGAACACAGGAACCAAATACAAAGCCCAGGGATCAGCAAAATCTGATCACTGGAACAACTAGCTAGGAAAGTTTAGGAAAGGAGAAGTATTTTTTTTTTTTAGTTTTTTTGCAAACAGACAGAAAAAATACAGTAAATGCTTTGGTATTCGACTAAATTGCTATCAAAGGCTGGTAGTTAAAGATACTACAGATTTTTAAATCATATACAAGAGTTAAATAAAAACAAGGTTGGCATTTACGTACATTCAGTATCAATCCTCTGTCTCTACATGCCTATTCTACATGCTAAATAAGAAAAAGGATGGAATTTATGCACATTTTATATCCATTTTCTCTCTACACAACTATTCTACATGTTAAATAAGAACAAGGATGGTATTTATGTACATTCGGTATCCATTCTCTCTCTACACGCCTATTATGCATGTTAAATAAGAACAAGGGTGGTATTTATGTACATTTGATATCCATTCTCTCTCTCTACATGCCTATTCTACATGTTAAATAAGAACAAGGATGGTATTTATGTACATTTGATATCCATTCTCTCTCTCTACATGCCTATTCTACATGTTAAATAAGAACAAGGATGGTATTTATGTACATTCAATATCCATTCTCTCTCTCTACATGCCTATTCTACATGTTAAATAAGAACAAGGATGGTATTTATGTACATTCGATATCCATTCTCTCTCTACATGCCTATTCTACATGTTAAATAAGAACAAGGATGGTATTTATGTACATTCGATATCCATTCTCTCTCTACATGCCTATTCTACATGTTAAATAAGAACAAGGATGGTATTTATGTACATTTGATATCCATTCTCTCTCTACATGCCTATTCTACATGTTAAATAAGAACAAAGATGGTATTTATGTACATTCAGTATCCATTCTCTCTCTCTCTCTACATGCCTATTCTACATGTTAAATAAGAACAAGGGTGGTATTTATGTACATTCAATATCCATTCTCTCTCTCTCTACATGCCTATTCTACATGTTAAATAAGAACAAGGATGGTATTTATGTACATTTGATATCCATTCTCTCTCTACATGCCTATTCTACATGTTAAATAAGAACAAGGGTGGTATTTATGTACATTCGATATCCATTATCTCTATCTCACTACATGCCTATTCTACATGTTAAATAAGAACAAGGATGGTATTTATGTACATTTAATATCCATTCTCTCTCTCTACATGCCTATTCTACATGTTAAATAAGAACAAGGATGGTATTTATGTACATTTGATATCCATTCTCTCTCTCTACATGCCTATTCTACATGTTAAATAAGAACAAGGATGGTATTTATGTACATTCGATATCCATTCTCTCTCTACATGCCTATTCTACATGTTAAATAAGAACAAGGATGGTATTTATGTACATTCGATATCCATTCTCTCTCTCTCTACATGCCTATTCTACATGTTAAATAAGAACAAGGATGGTATTTATGTACATTCGATATCCATTCTCTCTCTCTACATGCCTATTCTACATGTTAAATAAGAACAAGGATGGTATTTATGTACATTCGATATCCATTCTCTCTCTCTACATGCCTATTCTACATGTTAAATAAGAACAAGGATGGTATTTATGTACATTCAATATCCATTCTCTCTCTATCTCTACATGCCTATTCTATGTGTTAAATAAGAACAAGGATGGTATTTATGTACATTCGATATCCATTCCCTCTCTCTACATGCCTATTCTACATGTTAAATAAGAACAAGGATGGTATTTATGTACATTTGATATCCATTCCCTCTCTCTACATGCCTATTCTACATGTTAAATAAGAACAAGGATGGTATTTATGTACATTCAATATCCATTCTCTCTCTCTCTACATGCCTATTCTACATGTTAAATAAGAACAAGGATGGTATTTATGTACATTCGATATCCATTCTCTCTCTCTACATGCCTATTCTACATGTTAAATAAGAACAAGGATGGTATTTATGTACATTCGATATCCATTCTCTCTCTACATGCCTATTCTACATGTTAAATAAGAACAAGGATGGTATTTATGTACATTCGATATCCATTCTCTCTCTACATGCCTATTCTACATGTTAAATAAGAACAAGGATAGTATTTATGTACATTCAATATCCATTCTCTCTCTCTACATGCCTATTCTACATGTTAAATAAGAACAAGGATGGTATTTATGTACATTCGATATTCATTCCCTCTCTCTACATGCCTATTCTACATGTTAAATAAGAACAAGGATGGTATTTATGTACATTCGATATCCATTCTCTCTCTACATGCCTATTCTATGTGTTAAATAAGAACAGGGATGTTATTTATGTACATTTGACATCCATTCTTAAATGCCAAAAAATGCATAGTCGCCCCATTTGGGAAGAACAAAACACCCACAAACTACCACATTAGTGGCAGCCCCCTTAATTCAGAAGAGGTAATAAGAGACCTGTGGACTCAGGTACATAGTAATCTCTCGTTTGACAATCACATCGCCAAAGTAGTTAGGAAATCCTTCTATGTAGCCCACCTAATTACTAAAGGGTTCGCATCTAGAAATAAAGAGGTAATAGTGCCCCTGTACTCGTCACTCATCAGACCCATCATAGAGTACAATGCCCCTTTTGGTATGTACCTCACAAGACACTACCAGCAGCTGGAGAGACCACAGAAGTACCTCATCAAGAGGATCACAGGCCTCAAACATATGCCATATGCAGCCAGACTGAAAAAACTCCGGCTTTACTCAGTGGCATACCGCTTGCTCAGAGATGATCTCTGCCTAACCTACAAAGCCATGTTCAACTTAGAATTGATGGACATGCTCCACCTAAGGAAATCCAAGTCACTACAAGCCACATGGTCCAGTGAGCTAAACCTCGGCACTACAATAAATAGAACATGCTGGAGAGACAGATTCCTGTCACAGAGACTCCCCACACTTTGGAACAAAATCCGTAATTACATTAGACAGAACACTTCAACATTACTCTTCAAGAAGAACCTTGACGACTGGAAGGGAAATAGAAAGTACACCCCGGGGATCATGTCTATGGCACTGCTTGACAGAGGCATAGCTAACTAATTTATGGGGTGGCAAAAGCTGACACTTATGGGCTAGGCTTATAAATGCCCTCGGGCAGATAGCCTAGAATCTACCTATGAACCTATGAACCTATTCTCTCTCTCTCTCTCCACATTCCTATTCTATGTGTTAAATAAGAACAAGGATGGTATTTATGTACATTCAATATCCATTCTCTCTCTACATGTCTATTCTATGTGTTAAATAAGAACAAGGATGGTATTTATGTACATTCGATATCCATTCTCTCTCTACATGCCTATTCTATGTGTTAAATAAGAACAAGGATGGTATTTATGTACATTCGATATCCATTCTCTCTCTCTACATGCCTATTCTATGTGTTAAATAAGAACAAGGATGGTATTTATGTACATTCGATATCCATTCTCTCTCTCTACATGCCTATTCTACATGTTAAATAAGAACAAGGATGGTATTTATGTACATTCGATATCCATTCTCTCTCTCTACATGCCTATTCTACATGTTAAATTAGAACAAGGATGGTATTTATGTACATTCGATATCCATTCTCTCTCTCTCTCTCTCTCTCTCTACACACCTATTCTACATGAATAGAGTTTACAGACATTGAGATTTTGGTTAGAAAAAGCTGGTATTTATACATTTGAATTTAATGATTTTGTGTTACAATTAACAGAGTTGGTCTTTACAAAGAATGTTTTTTCTTATGACAGTCCAGTATATCTCCAGTTAAAAGGCAGGGTAATGTGGATAGTGTTTGCCCCTTTTTACACAGCTTCTTTATGGGATACTTGGAAGAAATTTATGTCCTAGACAACAGGGTCTGTTAACTGTTTTATTTGATGGTGCACTGTTTTAAGTTTTTTTATGACAGTTGGGTGGTGGAGAAAGGAGGCAGGGAAGATTTTATTTGTTTTTAGAATTTTTTTTTTTAAATTCAAAGGCATCTGAAATTTACTTTACTTTCAAAGTAGATTTATGATGTGCTTTCTGGATCTGGAGGTCTCATAAATTATGGGTTCATAAGTGCATAGGTGATTACTGGGCTAATGACCCAAGGGGACCTTTTGACGCCTAGTAATACTTCCCAAATATATCTGACAAGTTTTGATACCCTTGAGTTATTTTAAGTGGTATATGTAGGCTTGGGCAAGGGTAGTCAAGCATTTATATACTGCCTCTGTCTACTATAGACATAAGGTGCCAGACCATGGGTAAATTTCCAAATCCCCATCCACTGGTCCAAGTTGCACTTGAATTGGGTTAGGAAATACCTCTGCTTTACATAGATGGGAAGCCTGTTCCAGAGAATAGGTAATCTCTGCGACATATACCTATCCCTCTAACAAGCCCTATTTATGTTCCAGAGGTGATGAAGGTCCTTATACTGGGTAGTTCAGATAACATTTGTTTTGCAGATGTGCAACAGATCCATCTCAGTGAGATCAGAGGATCATTTCAGTGATTTGAGATGTAAGAAGGAAAGAAGTGCACTTTTTAAACTTTCTAAAGATCATCTGGGAACCTTATTTGTATTCATTGGAATAGATAAAATAGTTCAGGACTTAAAAGAGTATTATTCAATGTCAAGAGCTTCTGAACATTAAATAGAAATATTGGAGCATAAATTCAGAGGATCTTATTTAGACACAGAAATAATCCAAATAACAAGGAGTACCACAGGAAAATGTACGCTCCTGAGCAGAAAGCACAGAAATAAAATCATAAAAAATAAAGGAAACTGCTCAGGTGCAAAACCATGCAGAAAATAGCAAGCAGCATACAATGAGTTTCTTCAGACCAAAGTCATATAAATCACACCAAACAGCATACGACAAGTATCTTCAGACCAGGAATATAAGAATAATCCAATCCAATGAAGCAAAATGCTATTAACTTCTTTAAAACCAAATCTTTTATTAGCAGATATCTGGTAAGCACTTTCGCCAAAGTGGCTTCTTCAAACCATAAGAGTATAAAGCAGTTCAAGACACACCTTATATACATTCAAGTACACCTTTAATTATTAATTAAGCCTAATGATGACACCATAATTAAAGCATATACATTTAAAGTGAACAATCAAATAGTATTACAATACACCTATACAAGTAGTAAAGGCAAAATATTTAAAACATTATTACTGCATAAAAATGGACATCACTTAAGCATTCTAAAGATATTATAAAAATAATATATTTAATCCAGCAATAAAACAATTTATTATAAAAAATAAAAAATGTTTAAAAAACTATTTAAAATGAAACCTTCTGTTTTTAAGAGCTGGTCTTAAAGGGACCTTATCATTAAGACCAGGGTGAATATGTGCTTGCAGTCTGATAATCCAGTTAGTTTAATTTCTTTTGGTATAATTCCTTAGGTCCTCTCCCCTCAAACTAGGTGTATTAATATATAAAACAAAAAACTTAAAAGTATGTGAATTGTTGGTATCTAAAACATGTTTAGACAAAGCATTGGTGTTTGACTGAATATGGATCTGATATAAGTGCTCCCTCACCCTGTCCTTAAGCCTTCTATCGGTTTTACCGACATAGAAGGCAGGGCAAGAAGAGCATAAGGCGAGATAAACTACATGTTCCATATCACAACTAGCACTGACATCAAAGCTAAAAATTGAGATGTATTGGGATGTATAAACATGTTCGATTCACATATAAATGTGCAAAAATTACACTTATTACATGGTTTGGTGCCAAATGACTTCTATTTTCATGGAATGAAGTAGCATTAGTATAACATAAGAGTCTAAAAGTCTTCTTGTTTTTAAATAAAAATTGTGGGTATTCACCCACAGTTTCGCTAATATTAGGGTCAACTGTTAAAACATTCCAATGCCTCCAACAAGATGTCTCTTATTTGGTGGAAATCATGTGTGTAGAATAATGAGATTGTTTGTGTTGGTACATTGACATTGGTGGCATTGCTTTCTGTAGTATAATATTCATTGCCCTGCTCTGAAAAATAAGGGCATGCCCTATCTAATCTAAAGTTCTCTATACCCTGAAAACCTATAGAAATTTCATCTTCTTTGTATTTCCTTGTTAATAATCTTTTATGGAGGGTCACCAATTCCGTTTCAAAACTACCTGGCATTGGGTTTAACCTAGATGCCCGGATTGCCTGACCTTTAATAATTTTGGTAAAGACATATCTAGGATGCATACTTTCCCTGTGTAATAATGTATTTTTGTAGCAAGGTTTTCTGTATACACCTGTGTTAAGTTTACCATTGCTAAGGCATTCAATATGAACATCCAAGAAGGGGATACTACAAGTTGAGACTGTCAAAGTAAATTTCAAAAAACTAGTAAATGAATTGATTTCTTCAAAGAAACTATTCAACTCATCATCACTACCATTCCAAAGAAGAAACAAATCATCCATAAAACGTCTATAAAATATGACATGTTTCTTGTAAGAGGGTGAAGGAAAAAACTTCTGCTTTTCCCACATAGCCATGACTAGGTTGGAGTAGCTATTGGCACACCATCCTTTTGAAGGAACAATTCATCATTAAAAAAGAAAATATTGTTTTCTAACACTGTTTCTAATAACAGGCAGATCAAGTCTATTTTGGTGGCTACCATAGTGTAGTGCGACAAGTACTGCTGAATACTAATGATACCTAATTGGTTAGGAATATTAGTAAAAAGAGATTTAACATCCGTTGTAACAAGCAGATAAGGGAGAGTATCAAGGAGATTTGTGGTTTCCTTATACAGGTCCGACAAAAACTGTTTGGAATCCCTTAGAATAAATGGATTTAGATCTACTACTGGTCTTAACATTTTTTCTACAAACACTGACAGGGGTTCAGTAACCCAACCTCTGCCTGCTACAATGGGTCTCATTGGTGGATGTATGGGATCTTTATGTACTTTGGGTAATCCTTGTATAGTTGGAATCAATGGGTTTTCAACCCATAGAAAATTGTACATTTCAGATGTAATTGTACCACTTCTATTCAAGTCATCTAATGTGTTATACACCCTAAGAACATGTTCTTGTACAACATGCAAAACTATAGGTATATAAAATGTAGAGTCACTCAGCATTTCCTTCATACAACTATTATATACTTCTCTGTCTAACATTACTACTGGGCCACCTTAATCAGCTGGTCTGATTGAAATGTTTCTATCATTCTTAAGATTATTTAGTGCCTTTTTCTGTCTAAAAGTTAAATTACCCTTCTTGGAATAAACAAACGGTTTCTTTGATGTAGCGTAGATATCCTCTTCAACCATTTTGCAAAAGGCATCCACTAATGGATGTAAACTAGGAACAAATTCACTAGGTTTACGAAATTGTACAAGTTGTGCATTGCTAGCACCATTATTAAAAATCAATTTTAATTGCAAATTACGAGCAAACAATTTAATATCTAAAATGGTTTCTATCATGTTGCTATTGGTAGTAGGTATGAACGAAAGTCCTTTGTTTAGGACTTCTAACTCATACCTGTCTAAAGGTTTATGTGAAAGATTTAACACTTATTGTCACGTTCTCCCACATTTTCTTCAAAGTGGGTTCTTTCAACTCTCCTCCCAGGGCTTTCCTTTTTTGTCTTCCCCTGCTCATAGAGCGACTTCTTCCTCTGTTGTGTATATTGGAAATTGGGAAAGGGGTAGGGTGTTCTACAATCCTGGGAGGATTAGAGTGTGGAAAAGTTTTTCTGCAAACTACTGGTTCATTATTTGGTGACGTATAAACAACAGGTAATTCAGAATATACCTGCTTTGTTGAACAGGCTCAACATTATTAACTCCACCACCACAATTCTCTGAATTAACACTATTAGAAGCTTTAATAGCTTTATTAGATTCTAAATTCAGATTTTCTTCTACTATAGAATTCACAGTACTATTAGTATCAACATTTAATTCCACATTCCTATTATTAACAACATCATGGACTTTAAAAGCATTTATACTATCTAAAGAGTTCTTACTACTATTAATAGTGGTAACACTTGTAGCATTTGAACCCAATGCATACGACAAACTGTTATTGTTTGTCTAAACATGTTTTAGAAACCAACAATTTACATACTTTTAAGTTTTTAGTTTTATATATTAATACACCTAGTTTGAGGGGAGGGGACCTAAGGAATTATACCGAAAGAAATGAAACTAACTGGATTATCAGACTGCAAGCACATATTCACCCTGGTCATAATGATAAGGTCCCTTTAAGTCCAGCTCTTAAAAACAGAAGGTTTCAATTTAAATAGTTTTTTTAAACATTTTTTATTTTTTATAATAAATTGTTTTATTGATGGATTAAAGATATTATTTATATAATATCTTTAGGATGCTTAAGTGGTGTCCATTTTTATGCAGTAATAACGTTTTAAATATTTTGCCTTTACTACTTGTATAAATGTATTGTAATACTATTTGATTGTTCACTTTAAATGTATATGCTTTAATTATGATGTCATCATTAGGCTTAATTAGTAATTGAAGGTGTACTTGAATGTATATAAGGTGTGTCTTGATCTGCTTTATACTCTTATGGTTTGAAGAAGCCACTTTGGCGAAAGCACTTACCAGATATCTGCTAATAAAAGATTTGGTTTTAAAGAAGTTAACTGCATTTTGCTTCATTGGATTGGATTATTCTTATATTCCTGGTCTGAAGAGACTTGTCGTATGCTGTTTGGTGTGATTTATATGACTTTGGTCTGAAGAAACTCATTGTATGCTGATTGCTATTTTCTGCATGGTTTTGCACCTGAGCAGTTTCCTTTATTTTTTATGATCTTATTTAGACACAGTTTAAATGAACAAATGTAAAATGGAGAGCATTACACTAACATTGGATGGCAAGTATCTCACTGGGGGAATGGCGTCATAGGACCTGTGATATTTGTTCTAAGATGCAGGTTGATATACAGATATAAATGTTCTGGGTTTTGGTTACTGAATGTTATAGAATGTTTTAAGGTCTTTTGAACATGATTTAGAAATGTCAGATATAAAATTAGACCTGCTTCAAATGAAATACAGATGTCATGGATGGTATTGTATGGCTATTGGGTGGCATGACTATGATTGATGCAATAAGACCATGTGACTTTTTGAATTTGTTATAAGAAGGCTTCAACTTATTTTATGCAATAATAACCACAGATAAGCACTGAAGAAGATCATATTTGAGTGAAACCAGCAGTTGGTTCATCTGTGGACAATAAATGGATTGCTTTTATCTGTCAGTCATATGTGTGTGTGTGTGTGTGTGTGTGTGTGTGTGTGTGTGTGTGTGTGTGTGTATATATATATATATATATATATATATATATATATATATATATATATATATATATATATATATAGACATGTATATGGGTCTACTGCTTTTAATCAAATATCACTTATTCAAAAAAAGAGCAGTAGACCACTCAGTTACACGAAAGTGCACTTATTCGAAAGTGCACTTTCGCGAAACACGGTTCAACGAACTGTTAAAAATATAAAAAAACCACAAACACTTTCTAACATTACAGTGAGTGGGGAGCTTCACCCCCACACCCCCCTACTTAAATATACTAACTCTGAGATCGCACTACAGTGGGGAACAGGTAAATTCCCTATTCCCCACTATAGTGTGCCTCGTCGCTTCGGTTTCCCTAAATGGTTCATTGAACCATGCTTCGCGGAAGTGCACTTTCGCTTAAGTGCACTTTCACATAACCAAAAGTCTGCTGTTCGTTTTCGAACAAATAGACTTTCGATCTTTTACAGTAGCCCCATATATATATATATATATATATATATATATATATATATATATATATATATATATATATACAAATACATATATGAAATGAGTACAATGCTTCTTGTCAAACACACACATTGGCAATAGTCATAAGAAGTGTCAGTAATCATCATCATCATCACAGCTTGTCAACCAGTGCTATGGGCAACTCACATACACTTGACTAGAGGATAGTGCCTACATACATACATATATTTCAAGCACGGGTATTAATGCCCTTCTAGCTTGTCAATATACCAAACACTTGTTCCCATAGTAAGTGTCCAGGCTGTTCTTAACATATGTAAACTAGTACTTGCTTTGATGTAATTTGGTAGTCTGTTCCATGCATCAGCTACTCTGTCCCAGAACCAGTTATTACACTTCTCATTCCTACAGAACCTTCTACATGAGTTGTCTGATGATTCTCTAGTACTTTTTATAACCCCAAACATTCCCAGAGGTAGTTGTCTCTAAATGCCCTATATACCTGAATAAGGTCTCCTCTTAGATATCTGTACGACAGTCTATAAGAGACAATGTACAAATTCAAATGTTTTAGTCTTTCATAACAACGTAAATGTTCACATCCATGGATGCCCTTGGTATATCTCCACTGTCCTCTTTCCAGTTTCCTCATGCTTGTTTTCTTATAGGGTTTTCATATTGTTGTTCCATACTCATGTGTGGGATGTAACTAACAAACAATGACTTCATTATTGTTCATTTCCTAGACTTTATAAATCGTTTTATACAACCTATAGTTCTATGACTATCATTAACCAATTGGTTGATATGATAAGCTGAATCTACCCATATACCCAGGTCCTTAAATGAGTCTACAGTTCAATCACTGTGTGCTGTATTAAATATTCACCTTTCAATTTATGTCTCCCAAATCTCATATGTTTAGTTTTTGTTGTATTTATCAGCATATTATTCTCCTGTGCCCAAATGGTCAATTTGGTCAAGGTATTTTGCAGGCATGCCTTATCTGTAACACATGTAATCAGTTTACCCAATTTCAGGTCATCTGCATATAGATTATAGAACACCTCAGATGAAAATGTTATGTCTGAAAGATACAATCTAAACAAGTAAGGGCCTAGAATAGAGCCCTGTGGGACACCCTGACTTTAACCAAGGATTTCACCTGTCCAGTTTCTTTATGAAACTTGTCATGTCCTATTTGTAAGCCATGCAGCTATCCATCTTATCAAGAGTACACCAATACCCAGTTGTACTAATTTATTCATCAGTGATTTGTGTATGACCCTGTCAAATGCTGAAGTTAAATCTATATAAATTACATCACAGCACAATTTTTCATTCATAGCTGTTATTATATTGTTATAGAACATCAAGTTACAGGTGGTAATAGATCTATTTTCAACATATGCATGCTGATATATGGTTTCAAGCCCCAACCTATCCAGTTCTGACAATAACTTATCCAATATTAAATTTTCCATTATTTTTCCACAACATGAAAGTAGACAAAAAGGTCTATATGATTCTGGGTTTGTTCTGCCCCCCTTCTCTTAAATACAGGTTTAATAAGTGCATGTCACCGATCTTAGGGAATCTCCCCATATTTATATGACCTAGTGAATAATAGATATAATGGTACTGTAAGTTCTTGCTGAAGTATTCTTGGGTCATTGTTACTAATTCTGTCTCCTCCCTGTGCTTTGTTTGGATCCAGTTTGCACAGTTCTTTTTCAATATAATCTAATTTGATTCCAGTATCTAGGGTTACCTGGATGTCATTAGGACAACTTATTACCCCTTTTGTGGAACTAAACTGTTTTGCATAAGATGTTGTAAATATACCTATAATCTGTTGTGTTTGAGAATAAATTTTAGAATCTGCACACACACACTTTATCAATTTGTGTTTACTCTGTTCACATCTTATGAATCTATAAAAAAGTTTCCTATTATGCTCAATATCCTTATATAAATTTTCTTCAAAATTTTCTTGATCTTGTTTCACACTATGCTTATCTGTTTGCCTAGCTTGTTTATTTCAGTTTTCAAAGTTGTAGTTCGACCTCTCTTCCATTTCTCATATTGTTTGTCTCTCACCTTAATCAAATATCTTTCTTGTTCCTATGGAAATATATCCTCCTGATGTTGTATGCCCAGGTCCTGATGTTAAATATATATTTTTTATTTTTGCACTCAAGCAATTTCTCTTTCAAAACTTTCCACATTTCATCTGCAGTTTTTCCATCGAACACCACACTCCAGTTAGTTTTACATAGTGACAGTTTTGCTTCCAAATAATCTGTGATTAACTTTTTGTGCATTGGTTTAGATTTCAGTTTGTCAGAATTATCTAGCAACAAATGAAGCTGTATAACCCTGTGAACACTGCACATGAATGGTGGTAAAATGTGACTTAAAGTAACAGTAATTTCTTTAGGAACACAAACAATGTCTAGTATGTTCCGTCCCCTGGTAGGTTTTTTTTTTTTTTTTGCAATCTGAAGCAATTGTTGTTCCTGAATACACGTTGTGGATAATTTCCTTACTGTTGTTGTTGTTTGTCTTTCGGCTTTTCCTGGTTAGGGGTCGCCACAGCGGAACTCCGGTCCTCTAATGATTGGCAGTAGATTTTCACGAACGCCGAGGTGCCAGCTCGACGTCCAACCTTCAACGAAGGCATGCCCATTTACGCATGTCTTTAGAACGCCCACCCAACCGCAGAGAGGACATGCAGACTCCACACAGAAGGCACTCCCTGCACTCCAGCCGAGAACTGAATGGGAGAATCTCTTGCTGTGAGGCAACAACTTAATTTCCTTACTAACATTGTTGAATCAATATTATTCCAGTCTGTTTCTGGTAAATTTAAGTCCCCAGCTAATATTATTCTTCCTTCCTGTGTTTCATGAAAAAAATGTATAAAATCCTCCAGGTCATCGGCACTTGACTTTGGTGGTCTAACTACTCCAACAATTGTTATATGTTGCAGGGGTGTCACAGTTACACAGTCTAAAGTATTGGTGTTATCACTGAACATGTAATAATCACAGGTCTCATAACTATCTATAATCCCTATCATAACACCACCACCTGATTTTTGTTAGAATGTCTGTTACAGTAAAAACATTTATACTCTGACAGAACTGGCTTTCAGTCATTGTTCTTTAACCATGTTTCACAAACAATAACATTAATCTTGTGGGAACATAGCAAATGTTCCAATTAAATAAAATATTATTAATGCTCCTAGCATTAACAGCCATCAGAGATGCTTCAAATGTTGCTATCTCTGAACTGTTAAATTTTCGACCTGGCAAAAATCATGTCCAGTGTTTGCCAAATACTGAAAAATATCTGCTGCAAAATTTCTCTTCCCTGATCTTGACAAATGCACACCATCCTGTCTTAACACGTGTACCCAAAATTAGGGTTGGATGCTCTACACACTTACATTTTTTAAAACAGGACATTTTTTCCATGTAGGTATTTACCCCAAAAATCTTTTCATTCACAGTGACCTGACTATCCTTTCTAAAGGTGATTTGTGAAAAATATGTCCTAACACCAGTACAAGCTATACTATCTAGGAGGGCTGTCAGTTCCTTACTAAGAGTCAGAGAATCCTTGCGGTTGACATCATTTGTATCAACATGAATAAAATGGATCCATACTTCCTTACATTAAAACGTTCCAAGGCTTGTCTCACATCTTCTATTTTTGTTCCTGGCAAGCGTAACACTATTTAATGTTCATTATATTCTCTGCAAATATAAGTATCAGTTCCTCTAATAACTGAATCTCCAATTACAAGAATATATTTGCTGGCCAGCTCTGAAGAATCTTCAGCTTCTAATACATTAATATCTGCTCTATCAATTGTTATGAAGGATATATCTTCATCACCATTAGTCTTATTAATCCCACTGTTTTCATTGTGCATTAAATTCTCATCCAGCTGGTATTTCAAATCCACAGCTTGAGCCACGTAGTCAACATCTGTCTTTCTCTTTTTTCTTACAGTAATGTTCTCCATTCCTTCCATGTTTAATTTTAATTTCTTTCATTTCACCTACACCTTGCCTCTCTTTTCTACATTCTCTGTTGTAAAAATGATGCCTTTTTCTGTAGACTGAAGGTTTTCTGATAGAAAAATATCATCATTCCATGTAACCCATGTTTTACGTAACAAAACAGTGTCCTTTTTACTATGTGTTCTCTTTCCTGTACAGTCATTAATCAGTTTCTTTTTCTTCTTTATTTGTTATGAATTTCTTCCTTTCTTTCTTTCTTTTAGTGTTTCCTTCTAAACAAAATGGATCCTCAGATTGCCGAATACTTGTATCCTTAGTTCCAAAGTCGTCAGGGGCATTGTCTTGTTTCATAGGGGATGAATGATCTTTGCAGACAATAGATGCATCATTTCCTAAATGTGTTCTATTTGTTCTATGCCTGACATATTTCATCAGTCCAGTCATTAATATATGAAACAATAGTTCTCCAAGCCAAGCCAATTACACATGTGCAATCATCATCAGTAAGAATAGATTTACTTTTAATAATGGTAAGCAAATCATCCAACTTCTGACACAAGAAACACAGATCACCAGTGTAATTAGCTGTTACCTTTAAATATGCATAGCATTTATTAAACTGTACAAGATATTTGTGCATTAGCAGATCGTTAATTGCATACTCATTTAAGGAATCCATATTCAGCTTGAAACAAAGTATTGCAAAAGAAAAGAATAACCAAAATCAGTAACCACAGAATTCAAAAAGAACTTAAATCAACTTCTATGAAAAAATTACACCAGCAATATGCAACTAAATAATAAATACATACAGTAAAGTTGTTCTGACCATACAAGTTCTGAAAGCCAGACAAAAGTTGTAATTCCTTTACGTCTTGCACAAAGGTGCGCAGTAGCTTCTGCTCACTATCGCTCACAGTCGCACTTCTTTTTAACAGTAAAAATCAATAAATCACAAACCAAAGTAGGGTTGTTTAGATATGCTCAGGATTTTCATCTCTGCAGTCTGTGTGAATTTATAGCTTTCTAGGCCCCTTGGGGTGGCTAGAGCTTGCCTGTCTAAAACCTATCCCTTTCTAACAATCAACAGTGAAATTAAAGATAAAACAACAAAATATGAATCAAAGTAAATCTTATTAAGAAGCTATCCCTTCCTATCTACAAACAGTGAAAAACATTGATAACAAATACAATATAAATTCAAATAAAAGTTCTCTTACTAGTCAACTCCACAGTAAATCACAAACCAAGGTAGGATTATTTAGATATGCACACTGGTGTTCCATTGTGGCAGCAGATGCATAACCGTGGAATTTCTATCTGTGAGCAAGGGGCTGTGGGGACAAAGCCCCTCAATATAAATTGTTTAACTAAATGTTTACGAATTATAGACTGGACTGATTTCCTGTTACAGCTTAAACACCACTGGAGTTTTTATCTTTCTGTGACTGATACAGAATATTTGCAGAATGTGCTACACCTTATAAGAATCTACTCACTTTGTTCATGCTGTTGGCTACCAGACTGGAAATGTAATGAGTGATGGACTGTGGTGGGTAGGGGTGTAAAACACACAGGAGTATGCTGAAATACTGAGGGATAAGGAAGCAGTTACAGACTTGAGACAAAATAAATAAGGTTTACTGATCATGGCATTAATTTGCTGTTAAGCCTTTTAAATAAAGGTTAGAAAAAGTCTGGTATTTTTTTATGACTGCAAATCATGTGATAGTGGAATAGCTGGACAAAGTTAGTCACTGACTGATCATTATAGGAGAGCCCAGTGGGCTTCCCATATCCCCTATTACTTATATATTCCAACTCCATGACCACATAACTGTGAAGAAAGAGCAAATTCCACTCCCCAGTCCCCACTCCCCACTCCACAGTCCCTACTTCGCACTCCCAACTTCCCAGTCCCCACTCCAGGGTCCCCCTTCCCACTGTGCCACATACCCTAACAAACTAAAGCTGGCATTTTAATACAAGGACTATTCAATAGTTAATGCTGACACAAAACATGTTCAATATGCTGAACATTTGACTAAAGTAAAGTAACCTTTTTGAATCCCAAATGACTGACTTAAAATGTTTGTAAGACCATTATATTGAAAGATCTTTTATTTAAATACCAATTAATAGAAACATCTTACAATGAAAATTACCCAACTAAAATTGTTTCAACAAATGTTTTTCCAGGGGCAAGCCCCTTCACACCCTCTGCATCATCCTTATTTAAATATATTGACTCCCAGGTCACACAGCTGTGTAGAAAAGTGAAAATACCACACAGAGGGAATCACTATTCAAGTGCAAATAGAAAATACACTAGCAGCATTTAAGTATATTTATTTATTTACTAATTTATTTACTCATAGGAATAGGTAACAACAGTCACCAAATAAAATGTTGGCATATATTTTTGCATATTTTACTTCTGTTTTCCAGAACTAGGTGTAGTTATGCCACATTCAATGAAATAGACTTTCATTCAAATGGTCATTTCACTAAAAGGGCTATCAATCATGTTAAAATACTGAGTTTCCATTCAATAAAATTGTAATTCAACCAAATGAGAGATGAATATATCATCATCATCAATCCCTTTTCCCCATTTTCCACATGGGATCAGGGTGTCATATTATTTGTTACCATCTCTCTCGATTGAGTGCTACTCTCCTACCTTATTTGATCATTTTGTCTACACATGGGGTCAGGGTGTCATATTATTTGTTACCATCTCTCGAGTGAGTGCCACTCTCCTACCTTATTTGATCGTTTTGTCTACGCATGGGGTCAGGGTGTCATATTATTTGTTACCATCTCTCTCGATTGAGTGCTACTCTCCTACCTTATTTGATCATTTTGTCTACACATGGGGTCAGGGTGTCATATTATTTGTTACCATCTCTCTCGATTGAGTGCCACTCTCCTACCTTATTTGATCATTTTGTCTACGCATGGGGTCAGGGTGTCATATTATTTGTTACCATCTCTCTCGATTGAGTGCTACTCTCCTACCTTATTTGATCATTTTGTCTATGCATGGGGTCAGGGTGTCATATTATTTGTTACCATCTCTCTCGATTGAGTGCCACTCTCCTACCTTATTTGATCGTTTTGTCTACACATGGGGTCAGGGTGTCATATTATTTGTTACCATCTCTCTCGATTGAGTGCCACTCTCCTACCTTATTTGATCATTTTGTCTATGCATGGGGTCAGGGTGTCATATTATTTGTTACCATCTCTCTCGATTGAGTGCTACTCTCCTACCTTATTTGATCATTTTGTCTACACATGGGGTCAGGGTGTCATATTATTTGTTACCATCTCTCTCGAGTGAGTGCCACTCTCCTACCTTATTTGATCATTTTGTCTACACATGGGGTCAGGGTGTCATATTATTTGTTACCATCTCTCTCGATTGAGTGCTACTCTCCTACCTTATTTGATCATTTTGTCTACGCATGGGGTCAGGGTGTCATATTATTTGTTACCATCTCTCTCGATTGAGTGCTACTCTCCTACCTTATTTGATCATTTTGTCTACACATGGGGTCAGGGTGTCATATTATTTGTTACCATCTCTCTCGATTGAGTGCTACTCTCCTACCTTATTTGATCGTTTTGTCTACGCATGGGGTCAGGGTGTCATATTATTTGTTACCATCTCTCTCGATTGAGTGCTACTCTCCTACCTTATTTGATCATTTTGTCTACACATGGGGTCAGGGTGTCATATTATTTGTTACCATCTCTCTCAATTGAGTGTTACTCTCCTACCTTATTTGATCATTTTGTCTACTCTTACACAATCCATCCCTCTCTTTGATGGATGCCTTCATTTCCTCTTGCCTTCTTTCTGTGTGTCCAAAATCTTCTTCATCAAACTGTCTCTGCTTTAATGCACATGTGCCTGAAGCACCATAATCTGTTCTCTTTGACTTTCTCTTCAACTGGAGTTACTTGGGATTTTGCTCTGATGTCCTAATTTCTTCATGTGTCCTACAGTGTGTATCCTGCCACCCATCTCAGGCACTTCATCTCCCTCACCTCTAGCCTTGTCGACTGTATTACCATCACTGTCCAGGTTTCTATACCACATAGCAGAACAGGCCACACTACTATTTTATACTGGTCACATTTCAGCTTCTTTGACATTCTTATGTCACCCACCATCCCTGATACTCTGTGCCAGTTGGCTGCAGCCCCTTTGGTTTCTAGGCTTGATCTCATTCAGGCTTCCAACCACCCTCCCAGGTACTTGAAGCTGTTAGTTTGTTCCATATTTTCCTTTCCATCTCAGTTCACCGCTTCTTCTGATTTACCCCATTTGCTGTCATTACAACTGTTTTATCTGTGCTTAGTTTCATCCTGAATCCTTCAGTTTTACATTCTATTCCACCATTATTTGCTGACGTTCTTGTTCAGAGTTTGATCACAATGCCACATCATCTGCTTATGGCAACATTTTTCTCCTCCAGTATTACCAGCCATGGGCTCAGAGTTGAACCCTTATACACACCCACTCTCACTGGGAAACCCTCTGGGAATCTGAACACTGTTTGCACTTGTGTCATTGGGTCCTTGTACACAGCCTGTACTAATTCTACCAGTGTTTCTGGGACCTTCAACCATCACAGGACTGCCCAAATTGGCTTTTTTGTACCTTGTCATATGCTTTCTCCAAGTCTAGGAATGCCCAATTGGACTCTTTCTTCTTCTCTACCTTCTTCTCAACTATCTACTTCACTGCAAATATCAGGTCAGTTGTGCTGCATCCTGATCTTCTTCTTCTCTGCCTTCTTCTCAACTATCTACTTCACTGCAAATATCAGGTCAGTTGTGCTGCATCCTGATCTGCACCTGGACTGATTATCTCCCATCCTACTTTCTACTGCTCTGTGTACTCATGTATTACAGGTCAGTTGTGCTGCATCCTGATCTGCACCTGAACTGATTATCTCCCATCCTACTTTCTACTGCTCTGTGTACTCATGTATTACACGAGGTCAGTTGTGCTGCATCCTGATCTGCACCTGAACTGATTATCTCCCATCCTACTTTCTACTGCTCTGTGTACTCATGTATTACACGAGGTCAGTTGTGCTGCATCCTGATCTGCACCTGAACTGATTATCTCCCATCCTACTTTCTACTGCTCTGTGTACTCATGTATTACACGAGGTCAGTTGTGCTGCATCCTGATCTGCACCTGAACTGATTATCTCCCATCCTACTTTCTACTGCTCTGTGTACTCATGTATTACACGAGGTCAGTTGTGCTGCATCCTGATCTGCACCTGAACTGATTATCTCCCATCCTACTTTCTACTGCTCTGTGTACTCATGTATTACACGAGGTCAGTTGTGCTGCATCCTGATCTGCACCTGAACTGATTATCTCCCATCCTACTTTCTACTGCTCTGTGTACTCATGTATTACACGAGGTCAGTTGTGCTGCATCCTGATCTGCACCTGAACTGATTATCTCCCATCCTACTTTCTACTGCTCTGTGTACTCATGTATTACACGAGGTCAGTTGTGCTGCATCCTGATCTGCACCTGAACTGATTATCTCCCATCCTACTTTCTACTGCTCTGTGTACTCATGTATTACACGAGGTCAGTTGTGCTGCATCCTGATCTGCACCTGAACTGATTATCTCCCATCCTACTTTCTACTGCTCTGTGTACTCATGTATTACACGAGGTCAGTTGTGCTGCATCCTGATCTGCACCTGAACTGATTATCTCCCATCCTACTTTCTACTGCTCTGTGTACTCATGTATTACACGAGGTCAGTTGTGCTGCATCCTGATCTGCACCTGAACTGATTATCTCCCATCCTACTTTCTACTGCTCTGTGTACTCATGTATTACACGAGGTCAGTTGTGCTGCATCCTGATCTGCACCTGAACTGATTATCTCCCATCCTACTTTCTACTGCTCTGTGTACTCATGTATTACACGAGGTCAGTTGTGCTGCATCCTGATCTGCACCTGGACTGATTATCTCCCATCCTACTTTCTACTGCTCTGTGTACTCATGTATTACACGAGGTCAGTTGTGCTGCATCCTGATCTGCACCTGAACTGATTATCTCCCATCCTACTTTCTACTGCTCTGTGTACTCATGTATTACACGAGGTCAGTTGTGCTGCATCCTGATCTGCACCTGAACTGATTATCTCCCATCCTACTTTCTACTGCTCTGTGTACTCATGTATTACACGAGGTCAGTTGTGCTGCATCCTGATCTGCACCTGAACTGATTATCTCCCATCCTACTTTCTACTGCTCTGTGTACTCATGTATTACACGAGGTCAGTTGTGCTGCATCCTGATCTGCACCTGAACTGATTATCTCCCATCCTACTTTCTACTGCTCTGTGTACTCATGTATTACACGAGGTCAGTTGTGCTGCATCCTGATCTGCACCTGAACTGATTATCTCCCATCCTACTTTCTACTGCTCTGTGTACTCATGTATTACACGAGGTCAGTTGTGCTGCATCCTGATCTGCACCTGAACTGATTATCTCCCATCCTACTTTCTACTGCTCTGTGTACTCATGTATTACACGAGGTCAGTTGTGCTGCATCCTGATCTGCACCTGAACTGATTATCTCCCATCCTACTTTCTACTGCTCTGTGTACTCATGTATTACACGAGGTCAGTTGTGCTGCATCCTGATCTGCACCTGAACTGATTATCTCCCATCCTACTTTCTACTGCTCTGTGTACTCATGTATTACACGAGGTCAGTTGTGCTGCATCCTGATCTGCACCTGAACTGATTATCTCCCATCCTACTTTCTACTGCTCTGTGTACTCATGTATTACACGAGGTCAGTTGTGCTGCATCCTGATCTGCACCTGAACTGATTATCTCCCATCCTACTTTCTACTGCTCTGTGTACTCATGTATTACACGAGGTCAGTTGTGCTGCATCCTGATCTGAATCTGAACTGATTATCTCCCATCCTACTTTCTACTGCTCTGTGTACTCATGTATTACACGAGGTCAGTTGTGCTGCATCCTGATCTGAATCTGAACTGATTATCTCCCATCCTACTTTCTACTGCTCTGTGTACTCATGTATTACACGAGGTCAGTTGTGCTGCATCCTGATCTGCACCTGAACTGATTATCTCCCATCCTACTTTCTACTGCTCTGTGTACTCATGTATTACACGAGGTCAGTTGTGCTGCATCCTGATCTGAATCTGAACTGATTATCTCCCATCCTACTTTCTACTGCTCTGTGTACTCATGTATTACACGAGGTCAGTTGTGCTGCATCCTGATCTGAATCTGAACTGATTATCTCCCATCCTACTTTCTACTGCTCTGTGTACTCATGTATTACACGAGGTCAGTTGTGCTGCATCCTGATCTGCACCTGAACTGATTATCTCCCATCCTACTTTCTACTGCTCTGTGTACTCATGTATTACACGAGGTCAGTTGTGCTGCATCCTGATCTGAATCTGAACTGATTATCTCCCATCCTACTTTCTACTGCTCTGTGTACTCATGTATTACACGAGGTCAGTTGTGCTGCATCCTGATCTGAATCTGAACTGATTATCTCCCATCCTACTTTCTACTGCTCTGTGTACTCATGTATTACACGAGGTCAGTTGTGCTGCATCCTGATCTGAATCTGAACTGATTATCTCCCATCCTACTTTCTACTGCTCTGTGTACTCATGTATTACACGAGGTCAGTTGTGCTGCATCCTGATCTGAATCTGAACTGATTATCTCCCATCCTACTTTCTACTGCTCTGTGTACTCATGTATTACACGAGGTCAGTTGTGCTGCATCCTGATCTGAATCTGAACTGATTATCTCCCATCCTACTTTCTACTGCTCTGTGTACTCATGTATTACACGAGGTCAGTTGTGCTGCATCCTGATCTGCACCTGAACTGATTATCTCCCATCCTACTTTCTACTGCTCTGTGTACTCATGTATTACACGAGGTCAGTTGTGCTGCATCCTGATCTGAATCTGAACTGATTATCTCCCATCCTACTTTCTACTGCTCTGTGTACTCATGTATTACACGAGGTCAGTTGTGCTGCATCCTGATCTGCACCTGAACTGATTATCTCCCATCCTACTTTCTACTGCTCTGTGTACTCATGTATTACACGAGGTCAGTTGTGCTGCATCCTGATCTGAATCTGAACTGATTATCTCCCATCCTACTTTCTACTGCTCTGTGTACTCATGTATTACACGAGGTCAGTTGTGCTGCATCCTGATCTGAATCTGAACTGATTATCTCCCATCCTACTTTCTACTGCTCTGTGTACTCATGTATTACACGAGGTCAGTTGTGCTGCATCCTGATCTGCACCTGAACTGATTATCTCCCATCCTACTTTCTACTGCTCTGTGTACTCATGTATTACACGAGGTCAGTTGTGCTGCATCCTGATCTGAATCTGAACTGATTATCTCCCATCCTACTTTCTACTGCTCTGTGTACTCATGTATTACACGAGGTCAGTTGTGCTGCATCCTGATCTGCACCTGAACTGATTATCTCCCATCCTACTTTCTACTGCTCTGTGTACTCATGTATTACACGAGGTCAGTTGTGCTGCATCCTGATCTGAATCTGAACTGATTATCTCCCATCCTACTTTCTACTGCTCTGTGTACTCATGTATTACACGAGGTCAGTTGTGCTGCATCCTGATCTGCACCTGAACTGATTATCTCCCATCCTACTTTCTACTGCTCTGTGTACTCATGTATTACATGAGGTCAGTTGTGCTGCATCCTGATCTGAATCTGAACTGATTATCTCCCATCCTACTTTCTACTGCTCTGTGTACTCATGTATTACACGAGGTCAGTTGTGCTGCATCCTGATCTGAATCTGAACTGATTATCTCCCATCCTACTTTCTACTGCTCTGTGTACTCATGTATTACATGAGGTCAGTTGTGCTGCATCCTGATCTGAATCTGAACTGATTATCTCCCATCCTACTTTCTACTGCTCTGTGTACTCATGTATTACATGAGGTCAGTTGTGCTGCATCCTGATCTGAATCTGAACTGATTATCTCCCATCCTACTTTCTACTGCTCTGTGTACTCATGTATTACACGAGGTCAGTTGTGCTGCATCCTGATCTGAATCTGAACTGATTATCTCCCATCCTACTTTCTACTGCTCTGTGTACTCATGTATTACACGAGGTCAGTTGTGCTGCATCCTGATCTGCACCTGGACTGATTATCTCCCATCCTACTTTCTACTGCTCTGTGTACTCATGTATTACACAAGGTCAGTTGTGCTGCATCCTGATCTGCACCTGGACTGATTATCTCCCATCCTACTTTCTACTGCTCTGTGTACTCATGTATTACACGAGGTCAGTTGTGCTGCATCCTGATCTGCACCTGGACTGATTATCTCCCATCCTACTTTCTACTGCTCTGTGTACTCATGTATTACACGAGGTCAGTTGTGCTGCATCCTGATCTGCACCTGGACTGATTATCTCCCATCCTACTTTCTACTGCTCTGTGTACTCATGTATTACACGAGGTCAGTTGTGCTGCATCCTGATCTGAATCTGAACTGATTATCTCCCATCCTACTTTCTACTGCTCTGTGTACTCATGTATTACACGAGGTCAGTTGTGCTGCATCCTGATCTGAATCTGAACTGATTATCTCCCATCCTACTTTCTACTGCTCTGTGTACTCATGTATTACACGAGGTCAGTTGTGCTGCATCCTGATCTGCACCTGAACTGATTATCTCCCATCCTACTTTCTACTGCTCTGTGTACTCATGTATTACACGAGGTCAGTTGTGCTGCATCCTGATCTGCACCTGAACTGATTATCTCCCATCTTACTTTCTACTGCTCTGTGTACTCATGTATTACATGATGTCAGTTGTGCTGCATCCTGATCTGAATCTGAACTGATTATCTCCCATCCTACTTTCTACTGCTCTGTGTACTCATGTATTACACGAGGTCAGTTGTGCTGCATCCTGATCTGAATCTGAACTGATTATCTCCCATCTTACTTTCTACTGCTCTGTGTACTCATGTATTACACGAGGTCAGTTGTGCTGCATCCTGATCTGAATCTGAACTGATTATCTCCCATCCTACTTTCTACTGCTCTGTGTACTCATGTATTACACGAGGTCAGTTGTGCTGCATCCTGATCTGAATCTGAACTGATTATCTCCCATCCTACTTTCTACTGCTCTGTGTACTCATGTATTACACGAGGTCAGTTGTGCTGCATCCTGATCTGAATCTGAACTGATTATCTCCCATCTTACTTTCTACTACTCTGTGTACTCATGTATTACACAAGGTCAGTTGTGTTGCATCCTGATCTGAATCTGAACTGATTATCTCCCATCCTACTTTCTACTGCTCTGTGTACTCATGTATTACACGAGGTCAGTTGTGCTGCATCCTGATCTGAATCTGAACTGATTATCTCCCATCCTACTTTCTACTGCTCTGTGTACTCATGTATTACACGAGGTCAGTTGTGCTGCATCCTGATCTGCACCTGGACTGATTATCTCCCATCTTACTTTCTACTACTCTGTGCATTCAGTTATTAGTCGCCATCTCCAGAACGTTCATGTGGTGTGACAGGAGTTTGACACCTCTATACTGCCCACAGTCAGGAACTGACCATTTGTTCCTGAACACTGGTACTAGTGTGCTTATTCTCCGGTCATTTAGGATACATCTTTCTCTCCATACTGCTATAAGTACCCTCTGGAACACTTTCTCCCACACCTCTCCCAGCATCTTGATCATATCTGCCTTGACCTCACCTGAGCCTGCTTTTTTCCCTGACTTCATTTTTCCTTAGCACAGCACTTCCTGATTCTAGGGTGTGATTTCTTTCTTCTTCCTTCACTGTAGGCTATCTGGGGCAGTATGGCATCTGTGAAAGTTTCTTCATTTTTCCTTAGCACAGCACTTCCTGATTCTAGGGTGTGATTTCTTTCTTCTTCGTTCACTGCAGGCTGTGTCTGGGGCAGTATGGAGTCTGTGAAAGTTTCTTCATTTTTCCTTAGCACAGCACTTCCTGATTCTAGGGTGCGATTTCTTTCTTCTTCATTCACTGCAGGCTGTGTCTGGGGCAGTATGGCTTCTGTGAAATTGTCTTCATTCAGAAGCTACTGGAAGTACTCCTATCTGCCTTAGCTGTCCTGTGGTCTTGTGAGATGGTTGCTGCTGGCATCCCTTATGAAGGTTGTCTGATGACTATCTTCTGTCTTTGCCTTACAACATGATGGTGAGATGGCTGTTCCTGGCATCCCTTACGAAGGTTGTCTGATGACTATCTTCTGTCTTTGCCTTACAACATGATGGTGAGATGGTTGCTGCTGGCATCCCTTACGAAGGTTGTCTGATGACTATCTTCTGTCTTTTCTTACAACATAATGGTAAGATGGTTGCTGTTGGCATCCCTTATGAAGGTTGTCTGATGACTATCTTCTGTCTTTGCCTTACAACATGATGGTGAGATGGCTGTTCCTGGCATCCCTTATGAAGATTGTCTGATGACTATCTTCTGTCTTTGCCTTACAACATGATGTTGAGATGGTTGCTGCTGGCATCCCTTACGAAGGTTGTCTGATGACTATCTTCTGTCTTTACCTTACAACATGATGGTGAGATGGTTGCTGCTGGCATCCCTTATGAAGGTTGTCTGATGACTGTCTCCTGTCTTTGCCTTACAACATGATGGATTTTTGTGCCATTAGCTGAATCCTTTTCCAGAAGCTGGTTGGCTGCCTTTGATGCTTCATTCTTTGGTATTGCATCTGCTCTCTTAACATTTTGTTAGTCAGCCAGTATTCCTTCTTAGTCCACTCTGTCTTTTCTGTTATCCATATTTTCCTGCACTCTTTCTTTCTTTTAATGACTTCCTGAACGTCTGCATTCCACCACCAGCTTTCCTTATGTACCTTATTTCCATACGTGGCTCGGCTGCATCTCTGTTCTGTAGTCCTTACATGTGCTGTTTTGAGGCGCTGCCATTCTTCTTCAGCTCACCCTTTTCCTCTTCTTCCTGAGGTGCTAGAGCCTGAATACTTCCTTAGACTCTTGTGTTTTCTCTCTAGTCAACTTCCAGGTCTTCAGCCTGATCTCTATTGACCTTAGAGCCTTCTGTGTCCACTACTTGCTGCTGATTGTGACAGCCCGTGTTTTTTGCTGTGGGCCAACTGTTTCACTGGGGATGACTTTGCAATTGCTGATTCTATCCCACTGACTTTTCCATACTAGGATTTGGTCTACTTGAGCTGCATATTGTCCAAGCTTGCATGTAATCCTGTGACTGTCTTGCTGAACTATGTTTTGGTCGCCATAAGCCATTTTCCAGGCAGAAGTCTAGAATGGCCTCTCCTTCTGCATTCCTGTTGCCCGACCCATGTGGACCCATGGAGTCCTCATATCCTGTTCTGTCTGTACCAGTATGAGAATTTATGTCTCCATCATTAAGTAGGTCCTGCAAATGCTGCCTGAATGCAGTATATTCCTAGCTGTCAGAACCATACCTCTCAACTGTCCAGATTTTTGTTTCTTATTTCTGCTGTGTTCCTCATAAAATTTATGATGTTCTGTCAAGTCAGTGGAGACTGAAATCACTAATTAGTGGCATGTTTGAGTTTCAAACTTCATATCATTCGGAAAATATATGCTAATGTCAATTTGTTATTGTAGCAATTTTCTAACTTTATAAGAGCAATAATTAAAAATTGTCCCTATTTTGGGGTCTTTGTTCCCTCATTTTCTGGCTCTGTACAGGGTTCTTGTGCTAAGAGATTAAGAGATATGATCACAAACCTGCTGTGGGGCATAGGTTGAATTTATGAACAGTGCTGTACCTTATACTGGGGTCTGGTTTCCATGATGTCTTCTGAAGCCTCTCTCTTATAACAGTTGTCACACCATTTCTAGGCTGTTGTCTGTACTCCCCCTAAGTAGTAGACCGGATTCCAAACTAAGTGTGTTTTGTGTGTGTGTGTGTGTGTGTGTGTGTGTGTGTGTGTGTGTGTGTGTGTGTGTGTGTGTGTGTGTGTGTGTGTGTGTGTCTGTGTGTCTGTGTGTGTGTCTGCATGCGTGTGTGTGCATGTGTGTGTATGTACTATGTATGTATATAATATATACATATATATATATATATATATATATATATATATATATATATATATATATATATATATATCAAAACGGTCCCTTTTAAAATGTTGACTTACCAGAACATCGACTTGCAAAAATTAGTGAGACCACAACTATGAAAGTTCACAATGCTAAACTCCCAGAATGTTGTAATTTAACTCTGGGAAAGTAACCACTGGGCCACCATAGTGACCTTTGCCCTGTTCCCATCTGTAGTGCGATCTCGGAGTTGGTATATTTAGAGTGGGGGTGTGGGGGTGAAGCCCTTCACGTTGGTGGATTTAGTTTGCTTCTGGTTGTATTGTAGTGATTGATGGCCCAGTGGTTATGGCCCAGTGGTTACTTTCCCAATGTTAAATTACGACATTACAGGAGTTCGGCATTGTGAACGTTCAACATTGTTATCTCATTGATTTGCAAGTCGATGTTCCATTAAGTCAATGTTTTAAAGTAGACCCATATGTTTGCAGCATGAAAGGTGAAAAAAATCAAAAGAGAAAATCACAAAACACTGAATGACTCATAACAGTGAATCACAAAACAGTGAATATTTCTGTCCCATTAAAAAAATATTACAAGTAAATCACAGCCACAAAAGTGATATTGTTGGAGGAAGGGTTTTTATAAATGTGATTAATAGGTGAATGGGGTAAGTGCCGGGGGTAGGATTGCAGTTATGGTTAGCACACATGAGTAAGGTAGGCAGATTTTTTTTTCTACCTATGAGCATTTGCATTTTTATTAGTTAATTGTTATTTATTATCTCCATAGGCATCTTGATAAACATCAATACAAGCATAGAAAAAAATCTGCAAATTGTTCATGGTGCTGTTAGACTCTTAAAGTGATTATAAACTATTAAGTAAAACTCAAAGCTCTGTTTTGCAGATTTTTCACAGACAAAACATATAGGGAGTGATTTAATGCAGGAGAAGTGGTGAAATACATTCCTGTAGAAATTTGAAGGTACACCAATTGTGCGTTTTCTAGGACAGAAGAAAAGATCTGTAACAGAAAAGTATGTTTATTACACTTAAATGCACTTTAAATATCAACTCACACCAAACAAAAGATTGTGAATAGTACAAATGCTAAATTTACAAGACATCCCCTGGATTCTCAAAAGCTTGCACGGAGTGTTAGAGTAGTGTATGACGTCACACAGGCAAGATATCTGCCGTGTGATCCAGGAACAGCCTGTAGGGGCATGCACGAGAGCTGCTAAAGCTAGTCTTGCATGGACAGTGCCATGGTATGCAAATTACCTAATTTGCTGGTGAAATCCATGCAAATGAG
Organism: Protopterus annectens; assembly: GCF_019279795.1. Taxonomy (NCBI): domain Eukaryota; kingdom Metazoa; phylum Chordata; order Ceratodontiformes; family Protopteridae; genus Protopterus; species Protopterus annectens. The sequence goes on along the minus strand of NC_056743.1, from coordinate 1,874,528,133 downwards.
GTAAATTTGAGATCCAGCAAACACTAACCTGTCCGGGGAAGATTAGTGTTACCCGTGGAAATGTACTCCGTTGGTCACAGAGTACATTTCTGCATATAGCTAAACAGAGCTATGACGGCTCTAAATAAAGGATGCATACAGTTGAGGAAGCATGCCAATGGCCAAATATAAGGCCATTGGCAGTGCAAAATGTTTAAAAACATAAAAATTTAACTTTGTTCCCCGATCTCCAATGTTTAAGCATAGCGCAGCACCGCGCAAACGTGCAGCGCTTAAAAGACAAGAAAATCATTAAAAAAAGCCAAAAATAGGCATTTTCACTAAAAAGCTTATTCTGCCATGCAGGTGAATGGCAGGTTGAAGACAACATAACTATTGACTAGTGGTTGCTAAGGGGGGAAGCTCAGTGTGAGAGATGTAACCATGCCTTACTAGGCAATTGTATGCAAATGAGGATAAGGATAGTGAATCCTAATTTTCCCCAGCATGTGAGGCATGTCCCAAGAGTGTAAGATTTGGAGTAGTTGAGTGTAAGACTAGAATATAGGTGACATCATGAGGGGGTGTGTCAGTCAAGCTGTAAGCTAATTGGAGCACAGTAGCTCGTGTTTGCTCTGAGTTGCTCAGGATTGCAAAGAGACGTGTCTACAGTTGCCCTATTTGAAAACCTCAAACCCAAGGTGCACACTGTTATAAGATAGGAAACTCCTTGCAAACATGCACACAGCATGTGCATGCATGTGTACATGTTGGCACGCGTTTGTGCTCGTTTGCGCAGTGCTCCCCCGGGTGGAAACAGAAGGGAAAAAGGAAGGAAAAGAAGTAGTAGGAAGTTAACCAAGGAGAACTAGCAGAGCTGCCAGGTGAAATATATCAGAATCAGCCAATTGCACAGGTAGCAGACTAGCCAAGCCCAGCCCAGCACTTTAAACTCTGCAAACACCATTCCCCCCTGTTTTTTTCTCAAGAACTCTGCAACACTGCAGTATACAAAGAGGGAAAGCTTAAAAAGCTTAAGTCAGACAAAATGTTAGGGGCTGCTCTTGCTATCATAAACCAACATGTGCAAGGTGCTGAGGGTGGTGATGTTGTGAATGCTGCTGAGCAACCCACAGTGAGGAGACGGAGAAGAGTGTACAGACCCAGGGTAACCTACCAGGGGCTACATGAGCTGCAGATGGTGGAGCGCTATAGGGTGGACAGGGACCTCCTACAGAAAATAGTTGAGCTGTGTCGGCCATGCCTCACACACAGAATCAACAGAGGGGAACTCATCCCAGTGGATACCAAGGTATGTGTTGGCCTAAGAATACTAGCTACAGGTACCTTCCAAAGACCAACTGGTGATATGATGGGGATTTCACAGGCATCAGCATCCAGGGTACTCCACTAGTTCCTGGATGCCATGTCAGCACATGTCGGTGAGCACGTATATTTCCACAGCACCTGTGAGGCATTAGCCAGCAATATGCAACTGTTCCACCAAATAGCAGAATACCCTGAGGTAGTGGTGCTATAGACTGCACGCACATATGCATCGAAGCACCACCCGGTGAGCAGGGTAGGGTCTACATCAACCGCAAGGGCTTCCCCTCCATCAACTGCCAGGTCATGTGCGATGCCCAGGGTATAATAATGAATGTGTGTGCTGGTTGTCCTGGAAGCTATCACAATTCCCACATCTGGAATCTGATGCAGCTGTTCCAGAGATTTGCCAATGGGGACATCCGTGATGGCCAACTAGTGAGGGATGCTGGATATGCAGTGGAGCCGTGGCTGATGACATCCATTAGAAATGCACACACACCTGAACAAGAACTCCATAATGAGGCACATGCACAAACAAGAATCATAATAGAGCATGTGTTTGGGATGCTCAAGTCATGGTTCCGGTGCCTGGACACATCTGCTGGAGGCTTGCAGTACTCACCAACTGCATGTACCCAAATTGTTATGGTATGTGCCATGCTACACAATATAATCCTGTGGAAATAGCTGCAGCAGGAACAACATGGGGCAGGGCCAAACAGCCCCCCACCATTGCCAAGGCCTGCACAGGCACAGCGTGACTCAGAGAAGGAACAACCTGAGCCTGCCCCAGGAGGCAGAAGGAGGCATGCCCAATATGCCCTGGCCTTGGCAAAGAGGCAACGCATAGCACATTCGCTGACTCAGTAGAAACCCTGGAAATGACACCTTTCTCTGACTCGCGCATACAGGAAATGACACTACCTGTTTTCAAACATGTATAGGGAGTGTACTATGTGCATCTGACATAGGCATTTCTGCAGCACCACCATCAATACTGGCACAGACACAACTTAAGTCACTCACACATACCAGTTGGGGGGGGGGCACATATCTAACAGTCACTGCCAGCAGGACAGTTGCAGACCAACACAAACACAAACAAATGCTGTATCATGCCCTCTGAAGAGGCCTATGGGTAACCTTCCCCCAGGCCTATGCAGACAGATAACAGCAGGCCAGGCAGTGTGATGTGGGTTGGGTAGGCTATGAAGTCACAAACTAATATGCGTGTAATTGTAAGCTAAGGTCTGTAGTACGGTAGTATGCCTCAAGCCAGTACGATAGGCAACAGTACAGACTGAAATGGAGTACCAACATCCCACACACATGTCATATCCACAAAATCAACAACCTGCGCATAAACACGTATGTCATCTGATGGATTGTCAACTGGGGTACAGATAGATGCCTTGTGGTCTCCCTGTTGGACTGTAAGCTGGTAACAACTGCTGCTCCCCCCATGGCTCAGTCCTGGGACCCCTCCTGTATGGTGTATACTTTACAGAAGTACAGTCAAACACACGAGGGCTATGGTTAGCAAAGTTTGTGGATGACTGCAAAAAGGTTGTCATAATCGATGTTTGGGACAGCAGAGACATCTTTAAAAAGGGTCTCAGTCAGACAGATGTGGTGTCAAAATTATGGCCTCGAGCTATAGTCATACAAATACCACATAGGTGCCAACACCCTAAATATGGAGGTAATAATAAGGGATCTATGGACACATGTGGATAGTCATCTCTACTTTCACAAACACATTCACAAAGTGGTTAGAAAATCATGCTGTGTGTCCCCACTAATTGCCAAAGCTTTTGCATGTAGGTCAAAGGAGGTTCCCTCTACTCATCAGTCAGCAGATCCATCAGAGAGTACCACAACACACTTGTGATGTATCTGACTAGGCATCTTCAGCAGCTGGAAAGACCACTGAAGTACCTCAACAAGAGGATTACTGGCCTCAAATAGTTGCCCCATGCAACAACACTGAAGTAACTCAATCTTTACTCTGTTGCATACCATCTACTCTGGTGATCTCTGCCCAACATACAGGTCCATGTCCAATGCAGAACTGATGTACATGCTCTATCTGAAGTAAACCAAAGCTCACTGTGCCACATGTTCTAGGGATATAAAGATCGCAACAATAAACAGAACATGTTGGAGAGATACATTACTAACTCACAGACTTCCCTTGCTTTGGAACAGGCTCCCAACCTACATTAAGCTGAGTCCCTCACTGACACTCTTTCAGAGGAGCCTTTATGAATGTATGTGAAACTGAATTTTCACACCATGGATCACTTCATCAGCTCTGCTACACAGAGGCATAGGGAACTAACCCCATGTGTGGTGATAGCTGCACACTCTGGCCATACTAATATATGCCTTCAGGCAGATAGCCTATTACCTACCTAAGTACCTATATATATATGTAGGGGGAACACAGTATAATAAACCAAAGATGGATGGGCAGAGATGTGACTATGACAAGGAGCCATCCAGGATTGTCCCACCCAGCACACATCCCAATGGCACAAAAGACATGAGGTACACATCTCATCCACTGTACATAACAGCCACCAGTATTTGTAAGCATTACAGAGTATGTGGTGCATGTGCCTGCTGAACAACATGACTGTACAATGAAGTACACATCTACTATCTGTAGACATGTACCTGTCGCATAGGTTCATAGGTATGTAGTAGACTATCTTCATGAAGGCATATATTAGATTAGGCAAGTTGTGCAGCTTTCAACACCCCATTGGTTAGTCTCCCAAGCCCTAGTTCTAACAGTTAGTACCCTAAGCCCCTATTGAGTGGGGCTGCTGATGTGATCCCCAGTGTGAATTGTCTGTTTCCCATCCACTCATCAAGGTTCCTACTGAAGAGTGTCAGCAAGGGGCTCTGTCTTATGTACATTGGGACTCTGTTCCACAGTAAGGCAAGTCTCTGGGATGGTACTCTATCCCTCCAGCATGTTGTATTCATTATTGTGATGAGGTTCGTATCCCTGGAGTGTGTAGTGCGACTCAATTTTGTTTTCCTTAGATGGAGCATGTTCAACAGTTATGTGTTGGACATGGCTCTGTATGTTAGGCAGAGTATGCCTCTGAGTATGCAGTACGCAACAGAGAACAGATTTAGTTTTTTCCAGTTGTGTTGCATAAAACAACAGTTTGAGGCCAGTAATCCTCTTAGTGAGATACCTCTGTGGTCTCTCCAGCTGCTGGATATGCCTAGTCGAGTACATCCAAAATGGTGCATTGTACTCAATGATGAGTCTGATGACTTAACAGTAGAGGGCCACCACTACCTCTTTTGATCTGATGCAAACCCTTTGTTGATTAGGTGGGCCATATAGGATTTCCTAACCACTTTGGCAACATGGTTGTCAAAGGAAAGATGACTACCTGTGTCCCCAGATCCCTTATTACCTAGTCAGTTTTCAGGGGGTAACACCTATGTGGTAGTTTATGGGTACTTTGTTTTTCCCAAAGGGGATTACTATGCATTCTTTCATATTGAGCTTGAGGCCATGATTCTGACACCACACATCTGTCTCATAGAGTCCCTTCTGGAGAATGTTTGTGTCATCCGGGGAATCTATTATGACACACACTTTACAGTTCCCAGCAAACTTAGTCAACCACAACCCTCCTGTGTTGGCATGTACTTCTGAGAAGTATATTCCAAACAGGAGGGGCCCCAGGACTGAACCCTGGGGGACACCAGTTGTTACTGGTTTAGAGTCTGACATGTAGCTAGCAACTCTTAATTTGTGGGATCTATCTGTGAGCCAGTTTGCAATCCATCTTGTGATGTATGGATTTATGCCCAGCTTGGTGAGTTCATCTATGATACCTGACTGGGGAATGGTGTCAAAGGCCTTAGCGAGGTATAGGTAGGCTGTGTGGAGCTCCTTTCAATCATCTGTAGCCTGGGTAACTGTTTCAAAAAAATCTCAACTGTGTGAATGTTCCCAATGTCTTAATTGTTGAGTTCCATTATGATTAGCTCCATTGCTTTGCAGATCAGTCTAATCAGGCTCATAGACCGGAAATGCCAAGGGTCTGTTGTGGCCCCACCCCTGTGCAGTGATAAGAACATTGCTGTGTAACATTCTATGGGTACATATCCTGTAGAGAAGATGTAGAGAGAGGTGTAGGTATCCTTGATGAATATGGATACATCCCTGCCCTATGTGTTATGATCCAGGTTCTGATGCCGGAAGGTATGGAATGAGTAGCATCCTGGTAGTGCTGGTGTGCTCTCTGGAGTCTTGAACTATGTTTCTGTTACTGCACAGATATCAATATTCTCCATACTGAGGAGTGCTCAAGTGTGTGCATTTGGAGGCTGTGACTTCTGGCTTTGAGTAGCATTTAATTCACTTTGTGTTTATTTGTATTGGTTACGGGGGTTGGTTTGTCCTTTGAGCCTTGCCTAAAAAGGTAATATCAGGACAGCAAGACCCTTGGTCAGTATTCAGAAGCATAGAGGTAACAGATGCAAACCATCTCTAGCGAAGCAACGAGGCTTGTCTATCATGTCATCCCAGGCAGACAGAGACTGGATCCCCTTTGAATGACACCAGAAACTCAGCCAATTGTTGAAGTTTATTATCTTTCTGTTATATTGCAGTATCATGTAGGTGAAAGTAAGATGCTATTCAGCTATTCATGGTCAGGGTCATACCAGCCTGGGCTACATGATCATAGAGCTAATATATATCTCTTGTCATGTTGTCCTGGGAGGTATGTCTCAGATCATTCACATTGACATGTACAAAGACCGCATTATATATGTACATGATCTGGAGTGATGTAAGTGCTTGTGTTATGTGGCGGATCATAGCACCTGCAGACAACTGACAGTAACCTTCCCCTTGTCCAGCCTACTGAGTGGAACATCTGTGTGCCTGACTATGAAGTCACCTATTACTAGTGTGTTGGGTATGTTGTTTTACCTTAGGGCCTGTTGTGAGGCACACTGCTTTGGTGTATTATATGTTTTCTGGCGTGTGCTTGGAGGTGAATGTTGCTTGCTTGTCTGCTTAGGAGGACACTTTCTCTTTTTCAGATTAATATTTGTATTCTACGAGTATGTTAATGTGTATTTGTGTGTGTGTTTTGCTGGTGCTTGTATTGTAGGTTTATGTGAGACTGTTGGGGTTGTGCTTGTATGACCCTGCTCCTCTTGACTGTATTTTCTAGTATTGGGTTGACAGAGCATAGCCTCCAGTTTGACCCTGTGTGTGCCAGCATGTGGTGCATCAACCCATATATGATATGGTTATGGCCTATGCATACAATACACTCACAATACACCTAGTATGATAAGCCTGCTGAGGTTAGCAAATATGAAAAAAACCTTTGGGCAAACTGTCAGCGAGTAATGTCTGCATTGCATCCTGTAACTCCATATTGCTTGCTGAAGTGTAAAAAAGTACTTAGTTTGGATTAAGAACCCCGCACTTGCCAACTGTGTGTGTGTGTGTCTGCAACCTTTTTGGAGACTACTCACACCCCTTAAAAGTGATATACTCATCTTTGTCAAGTCTGATGATGTCACCATCATAAAAACACACCGGTGGGAAGATGAAATCCCAGTAATGTATATAGCATGTTGTGTAAATGTGTACTGCTGTAATATCATAATGTAGTGAGGTAGGGGTTTGAATCCTGTACTTGCCAACTGTGTGTGTGTGTGGGCCAGATTCAGGAAGCCTCCATGTAAGAGTTATAACTCTTACACGGAGGCTGCAGTTAAACGGTGTGATGTCAGCATGTCATGCATATGCATGAGGTGAATGAGGCATGCTGAATCACACTGTAACTCTTACACGGTCTGTGTAAGAGAGTAGGGGGCATGTCCGTAGGCTAAGTTCTGCATGCGGACTCGCCCCCATAAGTGTAGAATGGCTGAAAGTAAACAGCCACGAGAGAGGCCATGGAAATGTAAACAAACACACTACACAACACATTCCCCCACTGGCCATCAGTGTACAAAGTGAACAGAGGCTATAAAATGAAAATAAAAACTGTTTTATTTTTTAAACCCCCGTAAATGTGTGCTACTTTGTGCGCGGGTGTGCTACTAGCGCAACTGCAGTTAGCAATCAGTGGATAAGGATATGAGAACTAAATATGCAAAGTAAGCCAAGAAGAAATAGCTTAGCGGTAGAGTTGCTGGCTTAAGAGTAGGCAGGCAGGGTTCGAGCCCACACCACAACCTTTTTTTTTGTTGTAAATAAGCACTAAACAAGCCCTTGACAGTATTGTCCAAATGTAAAAGTATACCCTTTTGTAAAACGGAATGAAATGGAGCATATATATTGAAGTAACACAATAATAAAAATAATTAGAAATGTACTGATAGCTAAGCTGCTGTGAGACACAGTGCCCGTAGCTGCGTAGTGTTTAAAAAGCTGCAAACTTTATGCCCGTTGCTAAGCACCGGTTTAATAGGCTGAAACTGTTTGCAACTAGCTGTGCTCAGCTTAACATGTGTGTCACTAGCCAATCAAGGTTTATCCCAGTGCACACCTTTTGCGCGCCGCTCCCACAAGCTAACTGCCAGTGCGCATGCGTTAGCTCCGCGCAAACAAGCACAGACCTGCTTTTAAGTGCTTAAAAGTGCTTATGGCATGTTTGATTGACAGGTCCTCAACTCATTTCTGTCAGGAAAATTAAAAATCAGTGGTTAGATTCGAACCCAGGATACCATGCACTAGAGTCAAGGTACTAAACCACTAAGCCATGACAGCAATACCTAGAAATGCAGAAATAGCATATATATGGGATAAAATACAGAATGGAGCATGATAAAGCATTTTCAGTGAAGTAGATACAATTCCAAAATGGCCAATCAGAGAAATGTGTGGGAAAAGCGGCATATATAAGCCCCATAGGCGGGAATACACACCATAACCGATTGTAGAACAGACCTGCAGTCAGAATGAGTGGAGTAGGTGAGGGACGTTGCTTTTGAGCACAGCGTTGGGGCGTTGAGGAGTCCAGATACATGGTCTGGCTCCTTGTCCATCATCACGAGGCCCAACTCATGCAGGGCCAGGTCTCATGGGGAGCGTACAGGGTGGAGGCATGGGACCAGTTGGCTCGTGATCTGACCAGTGCTACTGGCATTCCACGCACTGGTGAGCAGGTCCGTCACCACCATGCAGACCTGAAGCGGCGTAAGCAAGACCAGTTGACCCAATGGATCCAGGAGGCCCGGGATATGCCCAACGCCCCACTATTGAGTAAGTTACATTTTATTCATGTATGTAAGGATTTCAACTAGCTGATACCATGGAGATGTGTAGTCCAATATTACTTCCTTTGTATTACAGCTGCAGGTGTCCGCTCTGTGAACCGTGAGACGCATGACCGTAGGCTGGCACGGCTGCACCACCATGCAGGTTAGTAACCCCATCTAGTACTTGTAAATAAATATTATAGTGTAGCATGTATCAGAACACTGCAGTGTATTGATTAAAAGTAATCTAATGTGCAATCAAGAATTGAAAGTTTGCAGGTATGGCTGCAACAAGTCCATCAGTATGCAAGTGTGACTGGAAAAATAATTTATAGAAATAAATAGTGCTGTAATACAGATGTCCCACCATTAATTAAATGTAGTATAACCTGCAGTAGTCTCCAGAGTACAGCTTCAGAATCTGAGGTAGTCACATGTGTGATTTATCCCCTGATGAAATGCTGAATCATGACAGAAGTGAGGCTGTTGGAAAGTGTTTGAATCACCACAGGTCTAATATGTGAACAAAGCCTACAAGTACCAACCTGAACTGTGAAGTTGCAGGATGTGTGAGAGTGACAGAAAGGGTCATGTATGAATAAATAAAGTAGTAATAACCCCTGAATATATTAGCCCCAGTGTGTTTCCACAGAACTAAATGCATGTGTGAAGTACAAATTAACATCCCAAACTGATTTCAGTGTGTCTGAATCTGGAATGTCAAGGCCAAAATCTGTATATGGTGATAACAGTAAACAATTTGCAGATAGAATGAATGATTATCTGACAGACTAAACAGCCATAGTTGTCCCCTGTCCTGTCATCAAAGTGTAGCAGGATGATGTATCTGATCAAATTAAAAATAAGTAGGATAGTGATGCATTTGTAACAGGTGTAGCATGACAGTCAAATAAAAATCATTTTGAAACATCAGCCTCAACTTAATTGTGTACCTATTACAAATGTATATCAATGTGTAACTTATGAATGTGTCATCACTTTCTATCTCCACCCAACCCTATAATTCCATATAACAACACCCAATAAATATTGGTATATGAACATTTCATTAACCATGGACATTTGTCTGTTTCAAAAATATATGCATGTCTGTTCGTGCATGTGCCCTGTTCATACCTGCAAATCTGATGGCCTGTTGCCATTAATCAACCCTGCATGTTGTTTGATTGTGTATTTCCGTTCAAATAATGCATGTGATATTGATATGCCGCTTGTTCAATGGTGTTAATATCTGGGTGTTTGTTTAATGGGAATACCAATGCATGCTGTTACAACTAATCTGAATGGAATAATATGCCACTAACCCAAACTAACATAACTACTCACAAGCCTAGAACGCTTGGGAAGGCAGGTCCCAGCGGACCCACCTCTCCCACCTCAGCTGGCGACTGCACCTGGCACTAGTGCCCAGGCTGGACCCTCCTCCGGTGGCCCTGTGCCACCTTCGGGTGGAAGCGCTGCAGGGGATGGGGCCCGTCCCCCCTCTGCAAGCATGGCCGGAGGAGTTCGTCCACTCACCCTCCAAAGTGTCCGGTCTGTGGTGCGAAGGGAGATCCAAGACTCTGTTCTTGGGCCCCTACGCCAGCTCGAGGCTCGTGTGGCACAGCTAACAGCCCCGGCCATTGCCCCGCCTACACAGCCCCCAGCACAGCCCCGTCCTGGGCTGTGAAGGAACAGTGGCAACTGCCTATGGGTGGGGATATCAGTTCCACTGTTGCCATCTGTGGGCTCATGCGTCTCAGATATCCCAACCTCCGTCCCCATCAATTGTGTAACCCCCCCACGTGTGTCATACACCGCCCCTGTATGCATCTTGTCTGTCTTGTCTGTTAACCTAACCAACTTCCTTCACCTGACATACCACTCTCCCCTGGAAAAAAAAAAAAAAGGGCACTCTGCACCCACAAAAAAATTACGCCCCATACATAGCTGTCCATGTCGCACACATGTCCGCTTGACATTGAAACTGTTAATTACAATTGGCTCTACAACAAACATTAATGTTGTCCTGACACCTCTCTCAGGGGTGGAAGGTTTCAAATGTCTCACCAAAATACATGGAAATGCACAGCTGTTGCTGCTAAAGACATGGGCATCTATGGGCCTTACCTACATCCCTCCTGCAAATCCCACGCTTGTTTCCCTACTGTCTTACCCTCTTTGTGACCCCTTTTTCACCACTTTCCTGTCACCCCTTTTTCAAATTAGCTCGGGTGTGCGCCTGCGTTAGCGGAGCTCACCGCCAGTGCGCATGTGTGAGCTCCACGCAAACGAGTGCACACCTGGTTTTAAGTGCCTTTATGGCACTTTGATTGACAGGTCCTGTACTCATTTTGAAAGTCTGGAAAGAAAACTAAATTCCTACTGCCAGTCTCAAACCCAGGACCTTGGTAACATTAGTCTGTATGACCTACCACTAAGCCATGACTGCCATACAAGAACATATTGCTAAAATAAATATAACATGTAATAGTAGGAATCAATATAAAGGCAATATAGGAGGTGTACTACCCAATACATCTCAGGTAGAGTTTTAATGTCCGAATTACTGGATTCCCACACTAGTTCAGTGTTAACAGAAACAGCCCTACTAATTGTTCGCTTGTGCATAATAATGTAAGGTAATGTACACATAAGAAGGTATGTAAATGTACACATACATATATATAAATATATAGTAATACATATGAAATATAGTCGTAGGTGTCAGTATCCATACACACTCACTACAGGAGACAGTGAAGATAAATGCAGCAGCCAGAATCTGCAACACAGCCTGACTCCTGTGAGACCTACTAACCCCTTAACTGCTGGAAGGTGCCTCCAGCACTTTGATTGATAGACCCTGTACTCAATTTGAAAGCAAAATACAAGCATACTAGTAGGCCCTACCACAAGACCATTGTAACACTAGTCTGTATGACCTACCAGCAAGACATGACTCTCATACAGGAATATTGTGCTAAATAAGTGGAACGTGTAATAGTAGGAATGAAGATAAAGGCAATATAGTATGTGTACTACCCTAAGCATGTCAGACAGACCTTCATTGTCCCAATTACTGGATTCCCATACTAGTGTGTGTTAACAGAAACAGCCCTGAAAATTGTTAGCTTGTACCCAATATTGTCAGCTAATGTACATATATGACAGTATGTATATATACACATATGTATATATAGCAATACATAATAAATATAGTTGTGGGTGTCAGTATGCATACACACTCACTACAGGGAACAGGTGGGAGAAATGCAGCAACCTGAATTCACAACACAGCATGAAGCATGAGAGATGTACTAACCTTCACACTCACAGAACATTTTCCAACAGCATACCAGCATGGTCCACGCCCTTACAATCTGAAAGGGCAATGCCTATCTCACATACCTTTTATAGCACTGTCCTGAAATCACAGTGAGACATGCAATCAGTACACAACTGGCTGTATGCAATTAGCCAATGCTGCCTTACAATTGGTGCAGAGGCCATCACATGGGCCTATGCAGATACCTACAAAAGCATTCAGTACCCACACTCCACACATGCAATACAATCATTGCACAAACCTGAGAAAGAGAGAGAGAGAGAGAGAAACAGAAATACGAAAATAAACAGACTGACAGCAGCAAAACCAGCAGCAGCAGCAGAAAACTGCAAGCAGCAAGCAGCATCACTGATACAGCAACAGCTGCCACAAACACAGGTAATGCAAAGTAGCAGGTTAATACTGTGTTTACTGTGACACCTCCAAATGTATCATAGTTCACTATCTATAGGTATGTCCATGAGATAGGTTGTGTGTACATAGTCCTGAAATATATACATATGTAATATCGCTGTACATGATGCCCATACTTAAAACTTCCATAGCTTAGAACACAAGGCCAGTTGTGCATATGATGCAGTAGTTACCAGGGTCAGTAGAGGTTACTCCTCATTGGTATGGGACCACTGTGTATGTATGGCACTGTTCAGGTACATATCCCGTAGTATGGCCAGGGATTAATATCAGTCTGTCATGTGGTGCTATGTCCTCCAGGGGTGAATGTAGCACACATCCAGGGATACCATTTCGTAACAGTGATGCTATGTGTTCTGCAATGATGAGGGTGGCTCTCACCTGGACATGTGAGAGGATAGGGAGGTTACAGTCATCTGGGATAACTAATACCACATGTGTAGGAGAATGGGGGGGGTACCTGCACCTAAACTGTCTGCAACAATGTTGCCAATATCTGTGCATTTGGTGAATGTGAAGCATCTTAACACTGCTGACCACAGATGCCTTGCCGTCATGTGAATCTGCCCTGTGCTGCAGTAGCCTCCTACTATTGTTATACAATATGCCTGTATCTGTAGTCCACTGGATAGGATTAATAAGTGGTGTGCAGTTGTTCTGGGTTAGATATGTGTGTGCACAGTACATGCAGTATGTGGGATGTCTGTGGTAAGCATATGCAAAGGTGCCGGCGGTGTGTGTTGTGGCTTCCACTGGCCCAATGGGCTGCATGGATAGCATCACTGTCATAACTAGTGAATAACTGTGTAATTACATGCATACATAGCAAGGTAGTGTACTGTGCTTGTGGTGTTGTTCGGATATGTATATCCAGGCTGAGTAATGTGTCCACATCACAGGGTTGGATGGCAACACACATCCAGTATGTAGGGATGAACACCCAGAGTGTGTCAGACGTGTCGCCTGTGCAGAAATATCCGGCCATTACCTGTGCATCCCCACAACACACACACATGCAACATATGGCAGAAGTACTATAGCAGTACACACATGTTCATAGGTTCATACTAGGCTATTTGCCCTAGGGCATTGGTAAGCCTAGTAGAATGTGTTTGTCTTCGCCACCCAATTACAAGTTATGCTGCTATGCCCTTGTCCGACGTTAGTATACTGTGCCTCTGTCTAACAGTGACATAGAAGTGATACCTGGGGTACAACTATGATCTCCATCCACTCATCCAGATTCCTATGGAAGAGAGTCAATGAGGGACTCTGCCTAACCTGTAGTGTGAGCTCATTACAGAGTGAAGGGAGCCTCTCGGTTAGGAATATGCCCCTCCAGCATGTCCATGTATGTCAGTGCTGAGGTCCAGGTCTCCTGAGCATGTGGCTGCATGGGACCCTGATTGCCTGAGGTGCAGCATGTTCATTACTGCTGGGTAGGACATGGCTGTATATGGCAAGCACAGATTGCCTCTGAACAGGCAGTATGCCACTGAGTCCAGCTGGATTTACTTTACCTGGGCAGCATATGACATCTGTATGAGCCATTGCATCCCCTTGATGAGGTACTGTTGTCCTGTACCAGTTGCTGTAGGTGTCTGGTTAGGTACATCCCAAAAGGTGCATTGTACGCAATTATAGGCCTGATGATGGATGAGTAAAGAGGCACAATGACCTCCCCTGCCATACATGTGAATCCCTCATGATTAGCTGGGCTATATAACATGTCTTTCAATCCACGTTGGCCATGTGGTTGACAAATGACAGACCGCTACCATGTTTCTTCCCCAGGTCCCCAACTACGTCTTCTGTACTCAATGGACTAACACCTATGTTGTACTTTGCCACCAATGTGGAGGCGTGGGAATCTGCATTGAATACTGATACTCCCCCTCCTTGTTCAAGTGTTGGGGCCAACAAGAATGGTAACAGCTATAACTTGGTAGTACTGGTGTGCTCCTGTGAAACCTGAAACAGGTTCATGTTACTGCACAGATATCGATGTCCAGAATGCTAAGTAGGGTTTTGAGTGCGTGCATCCTGAGGTCTAGACTTCCGGTGTTGAGTAGCATCACTCTTACTTCCTCATCCTTTGTGATACAAATGGATGTGGGTTTGCCTTATGAGCCTTGCCCAATACAGGCACTATGGGTGTAGCAAGAGGCTCCGCCAAATTCCAATAGGACAGGGGTGACAGGTGCAAGCTGTCCCTAGCAAAGCATACCACCCCAAGATGGCAGGCATTGGCACACCTGTGAATGACACCAGTATGTCAGTCAATTGATGGAAGGGATCATCGTTCCTTGATATTGTGGCATTGTTCTTGGTGAGGGTAGGGTGCTACTCAAGGTCAGGGTCAAACTGTCTTGGGCTACGTGCTCAGAGAGCTCTGTACTGTCTTATGTCATGTAGTCCAGGGAGGTATGTGTCAGGTCATTCACACCAGCATGGACATTGACTGAGTCATACCTGTACTTGCCTTGGGGTTACCTGAGTGTTTGTGTTATGTGGCAGGTCATAGTGCCCAACAGGCTGCACACCGTTACCCTCACCTCGTTAAGCCTGGTGAACGTGATGTTAGTGTGCCTGATGATAGAGGCACCTAGTACAGGTGTATGAGGTGTGTTGTGTACTGTTAATGGCTGTGAGTGTTCAGCACATTGGCTTTGTGTGATATGTGTTGCACGTGTTCATTTCCGTGGTAGTGGTTGCCTGAGTGTCTACTTAGGAGGTCTCTGCTGCATAGGCAGACCTGTAGTCCGAGCCTACAAGTATGTTCATGTGTGATCATGTGTTAGTTCTGCTATCGTGGTAGGTCTATGTGAGACTGGAAGTGTAGTGAGTGTGGCTTCCCTCACCACCTGACTGGTTATGGCGGTATTGAGTAGACAGAGCCTAGCCTCCAGTTTGGTATATGGTTGCATCACTCACATGAGTTTGAATTTGTTGTTAGGAGGAGGGGGTTGTCTGTGTACATGCAGCTGTTCTAACATTGTCTCTGGAGTACCACACTCACCAGCTGGACTGGGGAGGGAACTGACAACTGACCTCTGGACATGCTAGAATACTATTGTGAATTCCGTAATAATTGAAAACAAGGTCCAGTGGGGAGTGAGGGTGTACTGATATTACCTACAACTGCTGACTGATATAAAAGCATCAGTGAGCAAGTGCCAGGTAACCTAAGTGCAATGTGTCACAATTAAGTAAATGCAACAATGACAAGCAGTCACTTGCTGTCATGTGTAACATGGAAGTACGTACAGTAAGCAATGCAGATATCAGTAGTGAGTCACAGACGTGTTGAGAAGCTGTGTATTATGTGGAAGTAGCATACCAGTGAAATAACAAGCGAACAAATAACAAGCATATAAACAAAGGTAGATCCAGGAGGCCTGGATGTAGTGTTTGCTACAGCAAACAAGGTGTAGCAATGTCAGTAAGTTACAGCTCAGATATGCAGGCACTATAAACCTGAAACCAGATGTCCCCAGCTATGAATGGCAGAGTACAGCCTATTGTCACACACGAGTGCAGACCACAAACCTTGTTAATGTTAAATAACTGGCCTGAAGGCCAACTGCCTATACCAGAACTAATACACTTGTACACTGGGCCCTCAATCAGCAGTTCCCAACTTCAATGGATGAAAGATATGTGTCCTGCCACCACAGTGCTTGCCACAAACCTCCCTAATGTAAAACAACTGGCCTGAAGGCCAAGTGCTTAGTCAAAATGACTTAGAATGATAGCTACACTGTAATCAAGTTACAACCAAGCAGTAATAAGTACAATTTAATACTCCCTGTATAGAATGTGTACCATGTATTGCTGAGATACTATGCTGATAACCTGTTTGTGTACCTTTCCAGATCAACATGGCTCCAAAAAGGAACCCAGCCTATTCTGCTGCAGAGGATGACGTGATTCACCAGAGCCTGGTGCGTGACTATGCCATTCTGTTCTCACGCACCACCCAGAATCAGCAGGAGAGGTCTGCACTGTGGCAAAACCTACTTAGCAGGATAAATGATGTTGGCATGCATAATAGGACATATGAGCAGGTGAGACATCGCTGCAGTGATTTGATTAGAAATGTTCGCCAGCGTGCTGCAGATATCCGCAGGCAACAGGTTGCCACAGGTGGGGGGGTGGCCACACATCCCCCCTCACCAGACAGGAGGGGCTACTGCTAAGTGTTGTGGATCCAGCCCCAGAACAACAACAGCAACAGTCATGCATCATGATGGAGGTTGGATCCACACAGCAGCAAGACACTGAGCGTGCAGGTAAGATGCCATATTTATTTATTGTTATTACTTTTACATTTGTTGACCAAGATAGTCTAGCTGGATATATGTCCACTTTCAGTAGAGGCCTGGGGAGAAAAGCTCCACACATAACATAATAAAGGCAGACAGACAAGTTGTTAATACAGACAGCCAACAGAATAGAAATATACGCCAGCCTGTTAATTAAATCAACATACATTTAAGGAACTCAAACAGTTTAGAGTCATACACAATGTACTGTCGGTTTCAAAGCAATTCTACCTAAAGCATAATGGTTATGCAATAAGGCAAAAGCCATATAGATAATACTTAGGGCTCAGAAGGGTAGAGAAGTAGAAGGAGTATGAAAGACAAAATAATAGGGAAGAGGCAGGAGTCAAGAAGGGAAGTGAGGAAAAGAAGGAAGACAGTCAAGAGGAGGTGGGAGGGATGGGAGAAGTAGGTCAGAGCATAGAAGGACATCAAGGTGAAAGAAACAGGGTAGAAGCTAGTTTTTATGCACAATGAGGGGTTAAAGGTAAAGAGAGGGTGGGGAGAGGGACGTTAGCCTGAAGTCCAACAAGAACAAAGCCAGTGGTTTTGGAAGTACAGTTTGAGTTGTCGTTAGAAGAGAGGTAAGGGTGAGATTAGAGTTAACTCCTGGTATGTACATATGACTGTTCTGTACACTGTTACTTCATGCACGCATAAGGTGTGCATGTGGTATGTATATGTCATCATGATATGTAATTGTGCATGTGTGATACAGACATTATGAGCAGCTGATGTGTATGAGGGAACTAGTGTACTACTGTACTGTATCATGTGCAAAACAAATGGCACACTTGTGCCCACTGACATTACTCTCTTCACACTTCCAGGTCCCTCCCATCTAGCAACGAGGCAGGCCATACATGCTGGTGAGTGTTTTTAACATTACCTGAAAACAATTTATAATACTAGTAAGAGTAGTGTAACGCTGTAGTAGACATGCTGGTGAGTGTGTTAATAATAACTGTAATACCCAGTTGTACTAAATTAAGAGTAGTGTAACACGCTACTGATGTGTGTGTTTACTGTGGGGTGTGCATGTGTGCAAGTGTGCCTGTGCCCATGTGTGCATGTGTGTTAGTGTCCATGAGTGCATGTGTCCATTTCTGAATGTGTGCATTAGTATTGAAGTGCATCTCTGTCAAATATGTGTTGGGACTGTAATCTGTGTTCCCTGTTTTCCTCCCGTAGGTTCTGGTGCTGCTCTGGTGACCTGCAGCAGGGAACCTGAATCTTGTGCCCCAGGTACTGATGATGATGAAATGTCTGTAATGGTGCAGGAAGGTGTGTCTGGGTCCACCATTGGTCAGCCAATTGACAGTACACAGCTATCAACCCCGTCAATGCGCACAGTCATCCTGCCGTTACATCCTTTGTCACCATTGTCCCTAGGTGATGGACAGTCTGCAGTGGGCATAGATCAGGGTAATGTGGTACCTGTGGTACATGCATCCCCACAAGGCAGCCATGAGCAGGGTCCTCCAATGGTACCACACAGACAGTCACCCATGGGTTCTCGTGGGGGCATCCATGGCCGTACTGCCTCTGGCCGACGTGCCCAAGGAGGTATGTCAACCTCCACTATGTTTAGAACTGTCATGCAGGCACAGGCACGTATGGAAAGGTACACCAGACAGGGTCTGAGGGAGCTGAGAGCATGTCGCACAGCCATGACAGACGGCATGCGTGATGTTGCGAATGCTATCCGTAACTTCACAGATGTCGTTGACAGACATTGTGGAGGCATAGAACAGCTGCTCCACAACCAGACGTCCATGGGCCAGGGCGATGGTGTGCGTTTGCGACGTCAACGTGGCCGTATGCCAGCAACAGCACCAGCTGGCAGTGGCCTCGGACGACAACAGGCCCACTCACGCACCTCAAGTGCCAGCATCAGCCCCAGCAATGCTGGGTCTGTGCTGTCATCAGGACACCCCAGGAGACCACGTGCACGTGGCTCTGGACAGTCCCAACAGGGAACTGTGTCCAGTCAGCACACCCCTGCTTCTGACAACAGTACCCAGTCTGGGTTAGTACCGGATACGGCCCGTAGCACCCCTGCCAGGCACAGGTACCGTGTCCGTGCCCACAGACACTGATCTGGATGACCTGACAGGTGCAGTCTGTGGCTGTCCACAAAACCCTGTAAATGGCAGCCATTAAGTGGGACTGTGTGCGTGCTTACACACATGCAGAAACCTAACACCTAGGGCAAACACATACACACACACACTGCACCAACACTGGTCCACCCTGTACTGCTGCCCCTCACAAACACACATACACACACATGTCAATTGGTGTCACCAGTGGCTGGCTTGGGCATACCTAACCCACACCCTGTGCATATGATGACACTGTGCCACCTCCTGCATACTACAACATTGGTGCAGGAAAAGGTATACACGTTGCTGATGCACAGGGTTACTACATAGATGCGTATAAGTAGTAACATGTTTGTAACTGTTCACTGTTCCAGTATAATTGTGTGTATATCCCAGCAGTCCTGCTGCAGTAACTGTATGAATGTCCACAATTGTTATCTGCACCCATACTACTTACCAAAGTGTACCAGCTGCACACCATCACATGCTAACATTGACCATGGGAATGCGCATCATGTGCTGTTATGTAGATTCAGCTATATGTATCTGTTCTGTCACACATGCATTTATACACACCCTGCTACCCACACACATGCACATGCTCACCTGCCATTCCCATTATTTATTACCCTACATGAGTAGCTGTCGATACATGACAGGTACACATTTGAGAAGTGCACTATGTTGTTTACTACTCACTTCCTCTTCTCTACCTGTACTCACAGGGTGCAGGCAACCTCATCAGTTCAAAGATGTAATGTGCATCAGGTACTGTGGTGCCCTGATTGCCACATCAAACATGTTTCCCATACGGAAATGCACACACAGACACATCCCACATCCACACACTTGCCACATTCAAGCTGCAAAACACTATCTAGGTATATTCTGGTACATGTGCGTGTTACAGTAGCATGTAACACTATACTGAGTACTGGCAGTTGTCTGTTGTCATGTTGTTTGTATAGAATAAAAGAATTGTTTGATTATCCTACTTCTTTTGTGGACATTACTTGAAGAAGTGTTACCTTACATGTGTTATTGGTACCACCACCTTCTCTTTTGTAGTTTTGTTTGTATAGGGTGCTGTCAACATCACTGCTTGTTAAGGGTAATGAGCACCCTGCAGTGCATAGCCCCATGTGGCAAAAGCCACATCCCACCCCATCATTGTGCACACACACTAACCCCACCCACAGTAAAACACATACTTTCCATTTGCAAGATTCAAACCCATACCTAACTGTGTTATGTCAGTAGAAACAGACACATTAGCAGAGTGTGCTATATGCAGTAGCTGTGGAAATCCTTTCTAATGCTGTACTTAGAGGGTGCTGACATCATCTGTGTGTAGGAGGAGGGATGTGCACCCTGTAGTGTGTTCTCCCAGTTGGCAAAAGGCACTAATCCCTCCCAGCATAGTGCACACACATAAACCCCACTCATACTAACAAACATACATTCCCTTTGCAGGATTCAAACCCCTACCTAACTATGTTATGACACTGGAGAAAGACGCATTAGCGGAGCACGCTATGCGAATTACTGGAGAACTTTAATACAGGTAATATAGTTATAGAGTCCTGACATCATCAGTGTTTCAAAAGGGGGATCTGCATCCTGTACTGTACTGTCACAGCTGCTAATAGGGCATTTCCCACACACACATCGATGTGTTTGAGGTTTGCATATGTGGGGGATCCAGTACTCCAGTGTGATTTGTATATGGTTTGATTGCAACAATGAGGGATATACTCCCAGTGGTGAGCATTTTGTACTCATGTTTGTGATGATCAGGTCTAGTATATCTGCCCCTCTTGTGGGAAGGTTGGTTACCTGTTCCATAGCTAAAGAATGTCTGATCTATGGGAACCCTAGAGCTTGGGTATTGTGGCTTGTGTAATGTTCACAGTCTATGTTTGGGTAGCTGATGTCACCCAGTATGATGGTGTTTGCAGAGAAATCTATACTCTCCTGTGTCAGCATGAAGGCTGTGTGGGAGTCCTGAGTTTGAGAGGGTGCTGTAAGAGCTCCTCTGTGTCTCTTTCCACGTGGACCAGGGAGGTACGTCTCAGGTTGTTTGCACCAGCATGGACAATGACTGCCTCATAGTTGTACTTGCTGTGGAGTGACCTGTGTGCCTGTGTTATGTGGCACATTCTATCACCCGACAGGTAGCTAAATGTGACCCTCACCTTGCTCTGTCTGGCGGCGCACGTCTGTCAACAGCTCATGTCAAGCAAGTTCACACCCCTCATAAATGATGTGGAAACCTTCAAAGGCCACAGGCCTGTTGAAAATATGGACCAGACTGCAGATACCTGTATAAAGGCATTCTATGGACACATTCAGGAATGCATGGATCATGACACCACATATGAAAGCATGACCCAATTCTCCAAAGGCAGATGTCCTGGGTGCCGGACACCAGCCATAAACACACTATACAATAGGAGGATGACGCCACTACATGATACAACAACCTCCCAAAATGTGAAGGCACCACTGATGAGTATTGGAAGACAACTACAGGCACCCATACGATTGTCTAAGGCCATCTTTGAGAGAAGATTCCACAAGCCACTGAGGATAATCACAAGGCTGTCTGTAGTTATGTTAGGAACCTGGGTGGTACTACCCAGATATGTTCAGAGGTAATCCAAGATGTCACACAAAATACAAAACACACAGACATTGCCATCATCCTAGTGGACAGGTTCACTGCTGCCTTCTCCCCCCCACCACACCGAAAGGGCAAATATGTCTCAGGCAGAGTGCTGCCCCCCCTGACATCACAGATGCTCAGGTAAGAGATGCCCTTCCCAAAGCAATAAACACTGCATCAATGGGACCAGACAGTGTCCCAGGCTGTGTCCTACATGAACCACAAGAAGAGCTACACCCAGACATAACACCACTGTTCAATCCCAGACTTACTACACGATATGTGGTCAGAGAGTGGCGTACAGCAACAGTGGTCCCTCTACATTCAGGTGGTGCCTTCACGGATCCTGGACACTATTCGCCCCATATGTCTGACTAGCTTTGTCTGCAAAGCTATGGCAAGGATCAACATGAACCTCACATATCTAGATATTGTGTACCTACAGACATGTCACCATACACAGTTTGGCTTTGTTAATGGCAGATCCTGCCTCTCAAACCTGTTTGATTTCTTTGAAACAGTCACCAAGGCCACTGTCAAGGGGAAGGAGGTCTACACAGCCTACCTGGACCTTGCATAAGCCTTTGATACAATACCCCACTTGTGCATTATAGGGAAGCTCACCAGTGTACATATTAACCCCTATGTCACTATGGTTATTGCACACTGACTCAAGGGCAGAACACACATGGTTAGACTTGCTGGAGCCATGTCAGCCTCCAACCTGGTACAAGTGGTGTCCCACAAGGCTCAGCCCTGGGAGCTGTCATGTTCATTATATATTTACCATAGGTACAGGCCAACATGGAAGTACTGTGGCTGAGCAAGTCGCAGGTGACTGCAAACTCTACTCGGTGGCATACTGCCTCTTCATAGGCAATCTGTGCCTGACATATAAAGCCATGTCAAACCCTCACTTAATGGACATGCTGCACCTCAGAATATCCAGATCCCATCAGGATACATGCTGGAAAGACTTGAACCTCAGGAGTGATATACATAGGACATGCTGGAGGGGCACATTCACAACTCTGGAGGCTCCCTTCATTCTTGAATATTATCCCAATAGAGGTTAGGCAGACTGACTCAGTGACTGTCTTCAAGAGTGATATTAATGACTGGATGTGACATTGTAGGGTTACCCTGGGTATCACTTATGTGTCACTGTGAAACAGAGGCACAGTATACTAACCTTGGAAAAGGGCATAGCAAGACAGATTTACAATGCATGTTGAAAGCCACACACATTCTGGCTAGGTGGATACATGCCCTGGGAAGACATCCCTGTATGAACCTATGGACCTATGTATCTTGTTCACCATTGGCCCTATGTGCTGTTAATCACCAATGCAATCTCAATACTATGGTAGCATGTGCAAAGGTCAGTTGTCAGTCACCTCTATGGTACAGTTGTGGGATATGTGTGTCATGTAGTAATGTCACAGCTGCCACATGTACACAGTCAACCCTATCCCCTGCCCATGGATGTACAACACATGTATGAGATGGAAACACATGGCCAAACTGTGGACTAAGCACTCTGAACCCAGTACTGGCATAACCTGTCTGGTGGCATGAAATACTACAGTGACAGCAATACCAATCTGATGTGGACCTACACGGACAGCAATACAAGCATGGAAACACACCGGGTCAGTTGTGGAGCCTAAGGATAGCATCCTGCATGACTGGCAGACATCTCTGCAGCTGGCACACAGGCATACATTAGGCCTGCACACAGCACGCATAACACATAGCACACAAATCCTGTGTGTCAAACAAGCACAGTCTGTACAGCTATACAACACTACTGCTGCAGTTGTGTTAGGTACCTTTATTGTCCAGTACAGTGAGAACATGCTCACCAGGCTGGACAATGTGTAGGTCACAGTGATATGCTCATGGGGCACTGTGGTCCACCACATAACACAAACATACAGGTCAGTCAGATGCATGGACACATATGACTCAGTCATTGTCCATGCCACCACAGCTGATGTTAGATGTCCCTCACTGGGATACATGATAGGGAACATGGAAGGGATCACTGAGCAAGTGACACAGGCTGGTAGACCCCTGACCTTGGTTGGCATCAGACCCTCACCAGGGATTCTGACATATTACTGAATGCTAATGAATTAGTGTAGCTACAACACCCTGGCTGAATGGTTCTTAGCATGCTGTCACTGAATTGCTGTGGAATAACGTCTTACCACTCCCACAACAGGTGAAAACATGCAGCACCTGTACATCAACAACATGTAGACTATATGCCCCAGACCAGGTGTGTATCCCTCACTACTAGGCTGATAGCATCTACATCTCACACTGTATATACACATCCCACATGCAGCACCTGCACAGAAGACCACAGTCATAATGTTACCCTGTGCAAATACCATGCATTCACATGTGTCAGGCATCACACATGGTAACTATTGAAGGTCACAGGTACATATGTGTATTTGGCACACACATACATCATGTGTGCATTGCCATAACTGGTTTAATCAATGTCATGCATTATTGTGAGGGACAACCTGCACACATGGGCATTCTGTGTGGGCAAAACACACTTGGCATGTCTGTACTCAAAAGCCATACATAATTGTGATAACATTTAGAAAGGGGTATGCGCATCCTGTAGTGTGTTTTCCCAGTTGCCAAAAGGGATATTTCAGTCATACATACTTAGCCCCCCCTTCACACACACTTGCTAGATTCAAACCCCTACTGAACTATGTTATGACACTAGAGACAGACGCATTAGCACAGCGCGCTATTCACATTACTGGGAGATTTCCTTTCACATGATATACTTATAGGGTGCTGACATCATCAGAGTTTAGAAAGTGGAATGAGCAGCCTGTGGTGTGTTTTCCCAGTTGCCAAAAGGGATGTTCTTTTCATACACACACACTTACCCCCCTTCACACACACTTGCTGGATTCAAACCCCTATTTAACTATGTTATGACACTAGAGACGAACACATTAGTGCAGCACGCTATTCGCATTACGGGGAGATTTCCTTTCACATGATATACTTATAGGGTGCTGACATCATCAGAGTTTAGAAAGTGGAATGAGCATCCTGTGGTGTGTTTTCCCAGTTGCCAAAAGGGATGTTCTTTTCATACACACGGACACCCCTTCACACACACTTGCTGGATTCAAACCCCTTCCTAACTATGTTATGACACTAGAGACGGACGCATTAGCACAGCGCGCTATTCGCATTACTGGGAGCTTTCTTTTCACATGATATACTTATAGGGTGCTGACATCATCAGAGTTTAGAGAGTGGAATGAGCGTCCTGTGGTGTGTTTTCACAGTTGCCAAAAGGGATGTTCTTTTCATACACACGTACCCCCTTCACACACACACTTGCTGGATTCAATCCCCTACCTAACTATGTTATGACACTAGAGACAGATGCATTAGCAGAGCGCGCTATTCAGATTACTGAGTGATTCCTTTTCTCCTGATATACTTATAGGGTGCTTACATGATCAGGGTCTAGAAAGGGGAATGAGCATCCTCTGGTGTGTTTTCACAGTTGCTAGGAGTAACATTTGGACCAAGTGTGTGAGCATGCCCAGTTCAGCCTTCCCATGGCATGTTGTGTGAAAGATGTCTCATTTATCTAAGTGTGTGAGCATGCCCAGTGTGGGCTTTCCATATGTTGAACTCTGCAGCACATCACATTTGTGGATGAGTGTGACCTTCAACAAATACCTCCAGTTTATGGTTGTGTGTTCTGTGCCATGTTGTGTAGTTACTGTCCAAATGCTTTTGTGTGAACACAACAGGGAGTATACTGTGCCTGCAGGTTTTGCATGGGATACTTTGCACACAATTGTCAACATCCGTTCATACTGACCTAACACTGTAGTACTGTATAGTGTAGTGGTTCAGTACTTTCACTGTGGTGGTCAGTATCCTGGGCTTTAGTCCTATCACTGCTTTACATTTCCATAGTGTGCACAACAGCCTGGTTAGGGTCCAGTTGTGCACATCTGCACAAAGGCGGTGCCTCTACAGACCATGGTAATTACTGCCCCATAAGCTTAACAAGTCTAGTCTGCAAAGCTATGGAGAGGATCATAATTGAGCTCATAAACAAAGATATGGGGGACATGCAGACATTGTACCCATCCCATTTTGGCTTGGTCAAGGGTAGATCATGCCTTTTGTACTGGGTTGACATCTTCAAAATGGTCACTTAGGCCATTGTTGGGGAAAGGCAGTCCATACAGCCTACCTTGGCCTTGCAAACACTTTCAACACAATACCCCACTCAGGTATTGTGGAAAACCCTAACAACTGAAATGTAAACCCATATGTCACAAGATGGGTTGCAAACTGGCTTAAGGACGGGACACACAGGGTTAGAGTTGCTGGCACTATGTTAGACTCCAGGCTGGTCACAGGTGGTGTCACACAGGGCTCAGTCCTTGGCCCCCTATTGTTTGTCATGTACTTCCCAGAAGTACAGGCCAACATGGGAGGACTTTGGCTGACAATGTTTGCAGATGACTGCACACTGGGCGCCATAGTGGACAGTGCATCAGACACGGATATCCTTCAGAAGGGACTCACGGTAACTGATAGCTGGTGCCAGAGCCATGGCCTGAAGTCAAAGTGCACAACATGTGTAGACATACCCTTCAGGAAAGGCAAGGTAACCCCAAGCTACCATATAGGTGGCAATCCTCTGACCACAGAGGAGGTTATCATGGACCTGGGGACCCAGGTTGACAGTCGCCGTTCTTCTGACACTCACGTTGCTAAAGTGGCTAGAAAGACCTTCTACATTGCCCACCTGATCAGGATGGGATTCACATCCAGATCTAGTGGGTCATTGTTCTCCTGTACTCTTCACTTATCAGACCGGTGATCAAGTAGAATGCCCTATTCTGGATGTATCTCACCCAACATCTGCAGCAATAGGAGACACCCTGAATGTCCCCCACCTAAAGGATCAAGGAACCCCAACAGCTGTCATATGCTGCCAGATTGAAGACACTGCCACTCTATTCACTCACATACCGTCTGCTTAGAGGTGACATGTGCCTGACATGCAAGGCCATGTCCAAACAGGGATTAATGGACATGCTCCACCTCAGAATCGGCAGATCCACCTGAACCACTAGTGCAAGTGACTTACACCTTAGCAGGGATGTACGTTGGACATGTTGGAGGGATGGAGTTATCACCGGAGACTCCTATGCTGTGGAATACAATCCCGGTCCATGTGAGGCAGAGCACCTTGCTGGCTGTGTTCAAGAGGTATCTTGACCTGTGGATGGAAGGTCATACGTTTAACCCGGGGATCATCACTGTGTCACTGCTGGAGAGAGGCATGACAAAATAATGGGCACAGCACTGTTTCCATATAAGGGGTGGTGTACGCCAACTCTGTGCTAGGCTTATACCTGCCTTAGGGAAGATAGCCTAGTATAAACCTATGTACCTATGAACCTATCTGACCATGTTGCATTATGTTCAGATGTGAACTACTTACAACAGCCTCATCCAACATCAGTAGTGTATTCCACAACATGGGTGTACATTGGCAAACACTACCGATGTGCCCTAGGCCATTTCTAATGCTAGTCGGAGAGTGTGTTTGTCCATCAACACATTGTAAGTGTAGTTTGCCATGACATATGTCTTGTTTAGTATACTGTGCCTCTGTCTACCTGTGACATAACATTGATACCCAGGGTAAACCTCCCATCTCCCATCCACTCATTAGGATTCCTGTTGAGGGGAATCAATGAGTGTCTCTACGGACAACCTGTACTGGTAGTTTACTCATGCGTGGGGGTGGCTTCTGTGTTATGGATAATGCAGTACAGCCTGTCCTATGTATGTCAGTGCTGGGGTTCAGGTCCCTCATGTGCATAGCTCCCTGCCATTCGATTGTACAAGGTGCAGCATGTGCATTGATTCCAGCTTGGACATGGCTTTCTACATAAGGCACAGCTTGCATCTGGGTGGACAGCATGGCAGTGTGTGGAGCTGCACTCTGTTTAATCAGGCGACACATTACATGTGTTCCAGCTCTTTCATACTCCTGGTGAGGTACTGTTGTGGACTTTACAGGTGCTGGATGTGTCTGCATGAGATACACCCCACAGGGGCTGTTGTGGTCATTTCTAATGCTGATGAAAGATAACTGCAGAACCACGATGACCTCCCCTTAGCTAGATGTCAGAAAGCATGGACCATGCAATCACAAATAAAAACAGGACCCTCTCCACAAAGGGAAAGTGTCCTGTCTGGTGGACCCCAGCCATAAACAAACTGTATGACAGATGAGGGTTACTAATGCAAGACAGAGCTACATCTCCAAAAGGGAAGACAGCTGTGATCAGCACTAGTAGAAAGCTACATTATCTCATAAAGACATGCAAGGTCAACTTGGGGACATAAATCACCAAAGACAATGAAGGTAACCACACTGCTTTCTTCAGTTATGTCAGACACCTGGTTGTGAACCCTCAGATATGCTCAGAGTTGGTACACAACAACATATATTCCAGTGACCTGACAGATATTGGCAACATTCCGGCGGACAGCTTCAGTGCGATTTACCCCCTCCCTCACCCCCAAAAGAAGATAGTTATCACTGCTGTATGTAACCTCACTGTCATCTTGGATGTCCATGTGAGAGCCGCACTCAGCAAAGACAAGTACACAGCATCAATGGGACCTGCTGGTATCCCCGGTTGCATGCTATGTGAACTCCAGAAGGGGCTGGACCCGTATATACAAATGCTATTTAACCTTAGTCTTGCTACAGGATATGTACCTGAACACTGGCATACGGCAACAGTGTTCCCACTCCACAAAGGAGATGCCTCCACAGACCATGGCAACTACCACCACACAAGCTTAACCAGCCTTGTCTGCAAAGCTATGGGAAGAGTCATTATGGAGCTCTTACACAGACACATTGCTGACCTACGGACCCTTGTTCCCACCCAGTTCAGCTTTGTACAGGGCAGATCCTGCCTTTTGCACCTAGTTGACTAATATGAAACTGTCAGTAGGGCCATCGATGAGGGCTACGCAGTCCACACAGCCTACCTGCACTTGGCTAAGGCCTGTGACACAATACCCCACTCAGGCATCATAGCCAAGCTCAACAGCTGACATATAACAGCATATGTCACAGGATAGGTTGCAAAATGGCTAAGAAACAGAACCCATAAAGTCAACATTGCAGGTGCCTTGTCAGATTCGAAGCCAGTCACAGGTGGTGTCCCACAAGGATGTGTCCTGGGACCCCTCTTAATTGGTATTTACTTTTCAGATGTGAAAGCAAACATAGGGGGGTTGTGGCTGACAAAGTTTGCAGATGACTGAAACCTAGGCACCATAGTGAATACATCAGGCACACACATACTACAGAATGCCGTCACAAAGGCGGATAGCTGGTGCCAGACACATGGCCTGAAACTGAATGCAACTGATGTGTATTCATCCCCTTTGGGAGGAACAAAGTACCCACAGATCAATACATAGACAGCAACCCACTGAGCACAGAAAACAAATCAGACACCTGGGGACACATGTAGATAGTGACATCTCTTTTGACACTCCTGTTGCCAAAGTGGTTAGGAAGACTTTCTATCTTGCCCACCTTATCATGGAGGGTTTTCCATCCAGATCATAGGAGGTCATTGTTCCACTATCCTTCTCCCTTATCAGGCCCATGATTGAATACAAAGCCCCATATGGTATGTACCTCACCCAGCACTTGCAACAGCTGGAGACACCCCAAAAGTACCTACCATGAAGATCAGGGTTCTTCAACACATGTCATATGCTTCCAGAATAGAGGAAATCCAGCTTTGTTCAGTGTCATACCGCATACTTACAGGTGACCTATGCCTGACATACAAGACCATGTCCAATCAGGATTTGGTGGACATGCTACACTGCAAGCAATCCAAATCCACCAGAGCCATGAGAGCTGAGGATTTGAACCTCAGCACATACATGTATAGGACATGCTGGAGGGACAGAGTCATAACTCAGAGGCATCTCACACTCTAGCAGAGTATCCCAGTTCATGTTTGACAGAGTCCCTCACTGACTCTCTTCAGGAGACATCTGGACAACTGCATATGAGACAGAGGCACAGACTAGATAGAGGCACAGTCATGTTATTCAATTACGTAAGGGGGTCATAATGTGTCACTACTAAGTCAGAGGCACAGTATCCGGAATCTATTCTGTACACTTATTACCACTATAAGGGGTGGCAATAGCCACATCACTATGGCTAGGCTTATACATGCACTAGGGCAGATAGCCTAGTAGTAAACTATGACACTATGAAACACTGGTGTATGTGTAGGTATTGTCAGTCAAGCACTATGATGTGGTTTGGGGGGCTTGATATCTCCCTGTATTCCAACATTGTTTTGTCTATTCCTTCTAGCATGTCTAGGGATCAGTTGCTAGTGTCCTCTCCTGCTCAGCTGGTGAACCTGGGAATATTGAGGCAATGTTACACTTGCCTCATGTACACTGACAACCCTCTCCTTCTCCCATAAAACACACATACATGTGAGAGATGCAACTATATAGCCAAAGTGGAGGCTGAGCTCTCTCAACATAGGACTAGCAAGACCAGAGAGAAGGGGAAGGTAACCACACGCATCACAAACCCAGTCTCACATGGCACTATCACAACTTAAGATCATACACATAGACACACAGAGACATACTTGGAGGCTCTGATCAGAATTCTACCAAAACGGCAGTGGCCACCACAGCAGACACTCACACAACTGCCTCCACAGGGCACAGCACATGCAACACATTGATCACAGAGTCGGTGTGCCAAACAGTCACAGCCCTTAAGGCCAAACACAATGCCAGACACACTTGTCATAGGTGACTTCATAGTCAGACACACTGACGTCCCGCTCACCAGATCGAAACGGAGGAGGTCACAGTAAGCTGCCTATCGGGCACTGGAATCCACCACATAATGCAAGCACTCAGGTCACTCAACTGCAAGTACAAGTCTGACCCAGTCATTATCCATGCTGGTGTGAACGACCTGAGATGTACCTCCCTGGACTACATGGAAAGAGACATAGAGGATCCCTCTGATTATGTAGGCCAGGCAGGTATGACCCTGACCTTCAGCAGTATCCTACCTTCACCAAGTATGATGCCACATAAACAGAGACAAGATGATCAGCTGTAATAATTTGCTTAAACTATGGTGTCATTCAAAGGGGGTCCAATGTCTGTCTGCCTGGGATGACATGCTGGACAGGCCACGCTGATTTGCAAGGGACGGCTTGCACCTGTCACCCCTGGGCTTCTGGATTTCGGCTGATGCTCTTGCCACCCCCATTGTGCCTTTTTTATGCAAGATTCAGATTCTACACCTACCACCCTAGAACACAGTAAAGGAAATACACTTAGGGTAATGCTGCTCAATGCCAGAGGTCTCAACCTCAAGCTGCACACACTCTATGCCCTTCTCAGTATGTAGCACATTGATGTCTGTGCTGTGCCTGAAACCTGGTTGACAGCTTCTGACAGCACCGCGGCACTATCGGGTGTTACCTCATATCATGCGTTCCGGCACCAGAATCCGGACAAAACCAAGAAAGGAGGGTGGGTGTCCATATTCATCAAGGACACCCTCACCTCATGGTTGGTGGCAACACACGATGCATCGGAGACCATCCAGGTGCCAGTGACTGTAGGCAAGACTGCTCTGCAGTTTGTAGCATGTTACATGCCACCCTCTCAAACTCAGGTAACTCACACAGCTGTCCTGCAAACACTGAAGGGGATAAATGTATCTCCAAACACCATCCTACTGGGTGATTCCAACTATCCACATATAGACTGGGATCACTAATCAAGCCACAACACTCTAACACAAAGGTTCCAAGAGTTCATACACTCAAATGCCATGGAACAACTGGTCCCAATCCCCACAAGTGGAGGCAACATACTAGAACTCATCATCACGAACATGGGGTCACACTGTTCAACACCAGAAGTATACCCATCATTGATGAGACCAGATCATGGACTAATCTCAGTGGGAGTCCACATCCCACCCACACCCCAGATAGAAAAACAAACAGTGAAGACCTTCTCAGATGCCGACTTCACATTTCTAAGGACTGGTGTGGTCTCTTTCAAGGCCCCCAAGCCAGCGGACACCATTACCCAAGCCACTGTATCACTTACAAATGCCTTCTACCAGCACCTCCAGGACTGCATGGATCAGGCAATCCCAAACAAAACAAAGACTCTTTGTACCACAGCCAAGCATCCAGTCTGGTGGACCCTAGCCATGAACAAGCTCTACAACACAAGGAAGGAGCTACTACGAGATAGAGCGAAATCCGTAGAAGGGAAGACACCCCTGCTCATTGTGAGTAAAACACTGGGTTCCCCCATACAATCATCCGAGGCGAGTTTTGAGAGTAAACCCACTCAGGACTCAAGGGACAATCATGAGGCCTTTTTTACCTATGTTTGAAACCTGGGAGAGAACTCCCAGATATGCTCAGAATTAGTTCGGAATGATGTAAATATCACTGAACCTACAGACATTGCCAACATACTGGCTGACAGGTTCAGTGCAGATTTCTCCTCCCCCAACTGGAGGGTATCTACACCAGAGGATTGTAGCCCCCCAAACATCTCCAATGCTGGGGTGAGAACTGCTCTATCCAAGGCGGAAAACACTTTATCCATGGGACCAGATGGTGTCCCCAGTTGTGTGCTCCATGAACTCAATGAGTAATTACACCCGCAGTTAGGGCAGCTGTTTAATCTTAGCCTCACCTCAGGATATGTGCCCAAGGAGTGGCATACAGCAATGGTGGACCCACTTCACAAAGGAGGTGCCTCCACCAACCCTGGAAACTACCATCCCATCAGCTTGACAAGCCTGTTCTGCTAAGCTATGGAGAGGATCATAATGGGAATTATCAATGAAGACATAGGGGACTTGCAGACATTGGATCCAATCCAGTTTGGCTTTGTCAAGGGCAGATCATGCCTTTTAAACTTGGTTGACTATTTCAAGACAGTCACCCAGGCCATTGACGTGGGCAAGGCAGTCCACACAGCCTACCTTGACCTGGCAAAGGCTTTCGACACAATACCCCACTCAGGTATCATTGACAACATCACCAGCTTAATTGTGAACCCATACATCACAGCATGGGTTGCAAACTGGCTAAGTGACAGAACACACAGGGTCAAAGTTGCTGGTGCCATGTCACACTCCAGAGCTGTCACAAGTGGTCTCCCACAGGGCTCAGTCCTGGGCCCACATTTGTTCAGCATCTACTTTTCAGAAGTATGAGCAAACACAGGAGGATTATGGCTGACAAAGTTTGAAGATGACTGCAAACTGGGAAGCATAGTTGGAAACCCATCTGACACAGACATCCTTCAGAAGGGTCTCATAGACACAGATAACTGGTGCCAGAGCCATGGCCTTACATTAAACGCTAAACAATGCATAGTCATACCCTTCGGGAACAACAGGGTTACCCCTAGTTCCCATCTAGGTGGCAATCCTCTAAGCACAGAAGAGGTTATCAGGATCCTGGGCACCCAGGTTGACGGTAATATTTCGTTTGACACTCACATTGCCAGAGTAGGCCTGGGGCAGTTCCTGCTATTAGGACAGAGGTGTGACCTGGTAGTGTCAGGGTGCTGATGTGGGCTTTGACCCTGTTTTCTATTACAGCACTGATATCTACATTCTCTATACTGTGTGCGTTTACACTGCACGCATTTATACTTCTGGCATTGGGTAGCATTACATCTAGATTACTATCGCTTGTGGTACCTATGAGGTAGGTTTGTATTTTTTGTGGTTTATGATTGGTGTGGGTGGATGTTAGTCGGGTCCTCAGGTGTGCATATGGTACATGGTATTACATTACTTAACACATGGCATTCATGCCTCAGGTGGTGCTGCAGGGCTGCCTCTGTCGGATGCATATACTACACTCCCTGTACATGTTTGGAAGCAGGTTGCGTCATGTTAGGCATCCCTGTTGCTATATGAGTGAGTCGGAGTGGGTATCAGTCCCAGTGTTCCTACTGACCAAGTGTATGTGCTATGCGTTGCCTCTTTGCCAAGGCCAGGGCATACTGGGCACGCCTCCTTCTGCCTACTGGGACAAGGTCAGGTTGTTCCTCCTCCGAGTCACCCGCTGCCTGTGGTGGCCTTGGCAATGGTGGGGGGATGTTAGGCCCAGCCCTGTGCTGGTCCTGCTGCAGCTGTTTCCGCAGGATCATATTATGTAGCATAGCACATATCATGACCATTTGGGTACATGTAGTTGGTATGTACTGCAAGGCTCCACCAGATGTGTCCAGACACCGGAACCGTGACTTGAGCAGCCCAAACACACGTTCTATGACATTACGTGTTTGTGCGTGTGCCTCATTATGGCGTTCCTGTTCAGGTGTGTGTGCATTTCTGATGGGTGTCATCAGCCACGGCTCAAGTGCATAACCTGCATCCCCCACTAGGTGTCCGTGTGGGAAGTCCCCACTGGCAAATGATTGGTACAGCTGCGTCAGATGCCAGATGTGGGAATCGTGGTAGCTCCCAGGGCAGCCAGCACACACATTCATTATTATGCCCTGGGCATCACACACGACCTGGCAGTTGATGGAGGGGTATCCCTTGCGGTTAATGTAGACTCTACCCGCTCACCAGCTGGTGCTTTGATGCATGCGTGCAGTCTATTGCACCCAGCACCTCAGGGTATCCCGCTATTTGCTGGAAGAGACGATATTGCTGGCCACAACCTCACGGTCATTAGGGACATATATATGATCACCGACATGTGCTGACATGGCATCCAGGAACTGGTGCAGTACCCTGGAGGCTGATGCCTGTGATATCCCCATCATATCACCAGTTGGTCTCTGGAAGGTACCTGTTGCTAGTATTCTTAGGCCAACACATACCTTGGTTTCCACTGGGATGGGTTCCCTCTGTTGGTTCTGTGTGTGAGATGTGGCCTGCACAGCTCAACAATCTGCTGCAGAAGGTCTCTGTCCACTCTGTAGCACTCTACTATCTCCAGCTCATGTAACCCATGGTAGGTGACCCTGGGCCTGTATACTCTTCTCCTTCTCCTCACTCTGGGTTGTCTGTTAGCATCTGCATTGACACCACCCTCAGCAATTCACCTTTGCCTGATTATAACAGCTATGGCAGCCCCTAGCATTTCTGCTCTGAGTTCAGCTTTTTCAGTTTTCAATTCTGATAGCTTACTTTCTTGCAGTATCTCTTGTGAGAAACACCCTGCACTGCTCTTTGCAGTGTTTTAAGTGCTGGGTTGGGCTTCTAGTCTGCCTGCATAATTGCCTGCTTCCAATTGTTTCCAACAATTAACTGCAGCAGTATCCTCTGGCAGTTTCCATGTAATTTAGTTGTTTCCTGTTTCCTCTCTGTTTCCTGAGGGGGAGCAATGTGCACACCAGCTTAAACACGCTCACAGTCACTTAAACGCGCGCACACATCTCTACACGGTGTTACACGCGTGCACACATCCTTACACGGTGTGAACTAGGCTGATTAATGTTAAAATGCGCGCACACTGCCTTAAACACGTGCACGCCCGCGCAAACCATTTACAATGGTTTGCAACACGCTCCCACATGTTGAACCTGCCTTACACGCGCGCACACGCGCGCATGCACGTATATCAAGAAACTTTGAGTGTAGGGATAGAATAAACATTCAATTTCTTGACTTTCCTAGTGTTCTGTTGGGACACACCTCCCTCCCTGAAGTCTGTCTGTCATTTTTCACCTTACATTGCCCTCCAATCTGGTACATTTGTATCTATCCTTCCCCCCGTGATGTCACCTACCTCTTACTCTGTTCCTCCCCCTTCTCTAACTCTTACACTACTCAGAAAGTGCTCATTACCTATGTGGCAGTGTGATTCAGTATTGTAACCCTCATTTACATAGGATTGCCTAGTAATGACTAGTTACATGTCTTACACGGAGCTTCCCCCCCTTGACAACCACTAAACGGAGGCCATATTGTTTTTGGTCTGCAAGTCCCTCCATTGACATTACATGTAATACATAAATCCCACAATTGTGGGCTTATAAGCTTCGGTTTTAGTTTTAGGTAGCGCCCGTTTGCAGGTGTGCTGCAGTTAAACCTCAAAACCCGTGAAAAAAAAAGTTATATTACATATTTTGCAACACTTTTTCATGCCAATGGCCACATATTTGGCCATTGGCATGCTTAATGAAACAAATGCACCCTTTATTTGGAGCTGCCATAGCTCCGTTTTTAATTTTGCAGAAATGTACTCAGTTGTCAGTCGAGTACATTTCTGCAGCTAACACGTCCGTTACACGGACTGGTTTCTGCTTCATGGATCGCTCAGATACCTCATTTGCATATCTTTGAGCTGCAAATGAGGTATTGAGCATTTCCACGCCCAGTCCGTGTAAGAGACATGTTAGCTGTCTCTTACACGGAGATTTGGGCTGTTCCTGAATCGGGAGGCTTACACGGAGGCTTACACTACTCATGAACTCCGTGTAAGCCTTCCTGAATCCGGCCCTGTGTGTCTCTCCCTGGTGAGAGAGCAACCTTTTTGGAGACTACTCACACCCCTTAAAAGTGATATACTCGTCTTTGTCAAGTCTGATGATGTCACCATCCTACAAATACACCTGCGGGAAGATGAAATCCCAGTAATGTGTATAGTACATCATGTGAATGCGTACGGCTATAGTATCATAATGTAATTAGGGAGGAGTTTAAATCTCGAAACTTGCTAACTGTGTGTGTGCATGTGTGTGTGTGTGTGTGTGTGTGTACGTGTTCCAGG
Organism: Protopterus annectens; assembly: GCF_019279795.1. NCBI lineage: Eukaryota > Metazoa > Chordata > Ceratodontiformes > Protopteridae > Protopterus > Protopterus annectens. The sequence continues at coordinate 1,874,491,810 of NC_056743.1, read as the reverse complement.
TGTTGGTCAATGTGGAGTGGGTTTTGATTTTTCTAGTGTATTACATATCACAATGATAACTGTATGTGCATAACACATGTAAGGTAGCTGTGGGGCAAAGCCATATACATACATGTGACCTCAATTTTTTCATAGGTGGGTACTATGCTTTCTCCATGAAAGCATCTGTTATCCTTGCCAGAGCATGCTGGCACTTTCCAGACCTCAGGTTACTTCTGTATGCTTGTGAAAAGCTTAGCCACTACAGTGATCCCTGGGCTACATCTTCTGTTTCACATCCACTCATCATAGTTTCTATTGAAGAGTGTGAGTGAAGGTTTATGCTTGTGGTATATTTGAATCCTGTTCCAAAGCAAGCAAAGCCTGGCAAAGATGACTAATCATTCTAGGTGTGCAACAACCTCTGCTGATCTGCATGCAAACCCTTTATTGCTTACATGCTCCACAGAGGGATTTCCAAAACCCTTTGGTAATGTGATTATCAAAGGAGAGATGACTAAACACATGGCTGTATGTATACATTAGTACCTGTTCCACATGTTGGGGGCTACTACATATGTGGTACTCTGGGGATACTTTGTTTTCTAAAAATGGATAACTATGCTTTCTTTGGCTTATAGCTTTACAGCATGATTTTGACAACAGGTATCTGTCTCTATGATACCCTTTTGGAGGTTGTTTGTGTCATCTGGAGAATAAAGTATAGCCCACAGTATGAATTTTCATCAAACGTGGGCATACATATCCCTACTGTGTTTTCCTTTACCTAAGAAAACTATATGCCAAACAGGAGTGGTCCCAGGACTGAGTGCAGGTGAATACCACTTGTTACTGGCATAGAACTGTCCATGGAGGCTGCAAATGTTACTGCTTGTCCTACATCTGTGCATCAGTTGTCAATCCACCATCTAACAGTTGTTTATGGTCAGTCTGTTGAGGTTATGTATAATACCAGAATGTGGGATTGGTATGAATTGCTGGGTGAGCTGTAGCTTGACTGTGTGGACCTCCCCTCCCTCACCTATAGCCTTGTTAACTGGCTTGAAGTCTACTAGGTGTAGGAGCCATGATCTGGCCTTTAGAGAACCTAGGTGGGTATGGTGCAGTGTTTGCAGGTTCATAATGTCTCTGTTAATGAGTTCCATAATGCTGTGCTCCATAGCCTTCTAGATAACATTTGTCTGGCTTTTAGGGTGAGAGTTTCCAGGATCTGTGGTAGCTCAATCCTTAATCAATTTATGTTAACATTTGCACTGGGTGTGATGAGGGTGGACAGGATTATGAATAAGTATATTAGAGGGTCAGCCCAGGTTTGAAGGTTAGTAGACCAAGCCAGATAGGCAGGATTATGTTGGTTTGTACATGTGCTGAGGAGGGATGCAGTGTATATTGTGAAATAGATGCTAAGGATGAAGCTGCCAGGTAACAGGAAAAGAAGAATGCCTAAGACGAGGTTTATGGATGTGATGAGAGAGGACATGCAGGTGGATGGTGTGACAGTGCAAGATGCAGGGGGCAGGAAGAAATGGAAACAGATGATCTACAGTGGTGACCCCTAATAGGAGCATCCGAAAGGAGAAGAAGAAGAAGTTGTAGCTCAACCCTTGTGGACTGTGAACACCATTACTGTGTGTCATTCCACAAGTATGTAACCTGTATAGAGGCTGGATCTGAACAGAGTGTTTAGGTGAGTGGTTACTTCATATGTCAGCTTGTGTATGACACGGCTAGGGACACTGTCCAGTACCATTACCATTGGGGTTTGGACTTTGGTAAAGAGATGTTTTAACTAGAGTGTCCGTGAATCATCAGGATTTACATTCTTCAGGTGTGGAAATGTGGCCCCTGTATAACGACAGGGTGGTGAAATCCGAATTCAAACTGTCTGACAAGATGTTGGTAATGTCATTCAGACAATTGTACTTTCTGACCATTTACTTTAACTCTGACACGATCTGAGATTTCCCATCTAGATTATAAACAACACTAAAGAAAGCTTTAGTGCTGTCTTTGGAATCCTTGCCAATTTGTGTTTTGAAGCTTGCCTTGTATGATTAATGAGGGCTTGTATTTTCCCAATGATACTGACCAGAGAGGTTATCCCTTCTTGGTATGTAACTCATTTTTGGTACAACTTCACACCTTCTATTATATATTTAGTTTATGGCGGGGGTCCATGAGACTAGTGCACTTTTACTGTATAAGTATTTCTTGTGTTTGTGATAGCACGGTCCATGCAACCCTGTAGGTGAACAGTGTGCATTACTAAAGGATTATGCAGCTGGGACAGTGTTAACCTTAGTAATGTAAACCAATGACAGATAGCAACAACAGCATCACCCACAGCACAGTGTCAACCCATGTCATACACACACATGCGTACTCAAGTTCCAAAATGTGTGTAGTGCAATGCATACTGGCCACCAACAGAAACTATGGAGTGTTAACACTGGCCAATACAGGGCATTTCACCCTGCCCATGTGCCCAATATGCATGTACATGCAGACAGTGCACCTCCACCATGTTCACAAATGGACACATGTAAACCTGTGTTGCACACACCCCACACTTACTGTCCACTGTATAATGCATGCTGACACAACTACACATATCAGCCAAGTTGCACATGGGCAAACAAAGCACAATTGGAATAAACACTGGTGAAAACAATACAACATTGTTAATTACAGCTTTAATGCATCATGCCTGCTCAGCTAAACCTTCAAGGATATCATTACATTTTACTGCTGACAGCATGCTACACATCCAATCATTGCTATACTTTATTAAAGTCACCCTGTGCATCAGCACCATGTTAGCCTGTTCCTGCATCAATGTTACAGATGACAGGAGGTAGCACAGGTTTCAACATATGCACAGGGTGTGTTGTTGGTTTGCCAGAGGCCCTACACTGAGCCATACAATCACCATGTGTGTGTGAGTGTGTGTCAGGGCCATGAGTACTGTCATGGGCCAATGTTGATGTCATGTGTGCGGGTATGTTTTTGCCCTAGGTTTCTGGTTTGTGTGTGTGTGTGTGTGTGTGTGTGTGTGTGTGTGTGTGTGTGTGTGTGTGTGTGTCTGCATGCACACAGTTCCACCGTGTGGCTGCCATATACAGGGATTTGTGAGACAGCTACAGACTGTACCTGGTAGGCTTTACAGATCACCATCTCTGGCCATGGATACGGTACCTGTGCCTGGCAGGGGTGCTACAGACAGTATCAGGTACTAATCCAGATTGGGTACTATCCTCAGAGGTTGACAAATGCCCACTGGATCTAAGTGCCTGCTGGGACTGGCCAGAGCCACGTGCACGTGGTCTGTTAGGACGGTCTATGGACAGCCCCCCCCAACATAGCTGGGACTGGTACTGGCAGTACGGGAGTGGCTGTGACTTACTGGACTTCCACAGTGACCTCCAGCTGGTGATGTTGCTGGCATACATCCATGTCGACATCTCAACCGTCCCGCACTGTCCTGACACATGGACTTGACATTGTGGAGGACATCCAATGTCTCACCCCAATGTTTATCAATGACCTCAATGTAGTTATGTATGGCACCTGCTAGGTCATGGATACTTTCATTTACAGAGGTGTAATGAGCCATCTGTGCCCTTAACCCCTGTCTGGTGTACCTCTCCATTCATGTCTGTGCCTTCATGACAGCCTGGAACATGCGTGTGGTAGAAAGAGGTGTGGCACATCTGCCAGGGGCATGATGACCAGCAGTGCTCTGACAAGAACCCCTAAGCATCTGCCTATGTGGTACCGTTCCAGACATCTGGCTATGGCTGCTGTGTCCTGATACATGTGCCATAGATACCACACCGTCCTGGCCACTGCCAACCATACACTGTCCCTCAGCTAAGGGAAATGGTGATGATGGATGTATAAGCAGTATGACTGTTTGCATCGATGGGGTGGAGACTTGTGTTCTGTCAATTTGTGGCCCAGCAACAGACCATGACAAACCTGCCTGTGCCTCAACACACCTATCCTCATGATCACTGTCTGTCTCAGTGACATCAGGTTCCCTGCTGTACTGAACCAGCCCCACCTCACCACCTGTGAGAGGAAAACAGGAAACACACTTTAAGACCTGAACATGACATCAGACAACATGCACACATGCACACATGCACATACACAAAACTACACTCCTCCCAAAAGCAGACACACACAAAACCAGCAATCCCAGAACATACACAATAGCAGGTGATGGTGGAGTACAGTATCACAAGCAAAACAGTCATATCACACCTGTCAGCATGCAGAACATGTGTTGCTCAACAGCATGCAGTGCAAGTGTAGTCAATCCTTGTTACTAACAGTATGCACGGCTTTGATACATGTGTTTTGTTATTAGTTGATGGCCCTCCCCCTGGAACACAATGCATACATGGACACAACATTGCTGTGCAGGTATTCATAACCCTGTGGTGTACTGTGCACCATAACTCACAGGTGTACATACCATTGCTGGGTGTGTATCTGTGCGTCAGATAGGTATCCAATGCTGATTACAGCCTCTGTGTCTTTAGCAAATAATTGTGGACATGTATTAATTGTGGACACATTTTTAGCACATGCATGATGAGTATTCACACAACATCAGTGGTGCATGGATAACTGATAGAATACCATTCCGCCACATACCCAATGAACGGTACTTATGGTGAGTGTAGATCATATTGTGGACATGCCAGTCTCATCCATGACATGGCATGCTAAAACATGACTGCATATTTAAACACTACACATACCCAATATGTGTCATATGACCTAGCCACTCAATAGCATCACAAAACATATAGATGTGTCAGTTGTACAAATGGTGATTGGTATGCATACTGTTTAGAGGTGCATATGTGTGCTCACATGCATCATTATGGTGTGTAGCAATGACAGCTATGTGTAGTAGTGTGGTTACAATAACTGGATGGGGTATAGTACCATAGGCCATCATCATGAGGCATCAGGTGGTCACTCAAGGCTACAAATGTTACACAAACCAGCACAAATCATGCTGTGTTGGAACTGTACTACCTTGGCTAAATTCACCATTTCACAACAAGTTGTTACATGATTTTGTAAGGAGGCCAATAAGGAGCATTCCCTGACATGAATGTGTAGTGCATTGCAGAGTGTTTAAATGCCCCAGGATAGGCCTCTACCCATCAGTTATATTCTGTGTAATGTGTGGATGAGATTTTGGATACTGGAGTGTGTCTTTACAGAGGGTTTGGGAATCCTTTATGTGTAGCATGTTAAAATGCTCTGTGTATAACATAGATGTGTATGTTATGTGGATGTTGAGTATCACCTTTGCCTATTCAATGGTCACTACAGTCTAGCCACATTTGTTTGAGATGGTCTGGGTATTGCATGTGTTTGAGGCTGCTAATCACATTAGTGAGATGTGTGTGCTCTTTCACCAAACATGCACAGCATGCATTATGGGTAGGTGTGTTACATGTGTACATGGCCTACATCTGACCTATGACATGCACTTTTTATTTCCAATAATAAATGTAGAACACACTCACCAGCATCTGTCCTCTGCCTTGACATCACCCCAGAGGTACCTACATAGAGATGAGACAGTTTGTCAGTGGCCACAACTGTGGCATTACTACTGTGTGTTTGCAATCTTACAGTACAACTACAGTTTACATTCACAGTGCTACAGATTATGTTCCAAATGATCAGTATTGCACAACAACAGGCTCCACATCTTTGAACGACACACTCCACATCTCACATATGCATGATCTACCAATACAGATAACAGTAGTCTACAGATATGCCATGTTACCCGTGTGCTTGCTGGGTGGCTCCAACCTCCATCATGGTGTATGTCTGCTGTTGCTGTTGTTGGGCAGGTGCTGCCAGGCTCATGAGCAGCTCCTTCATTCTGGTGAGGGGGGATGGATGCTAACACCACCCCCTGTTGCAAGCTGTTCCGTACACACAGGAGCGGCACGCTGACGGACATGTTGGAGAAGATCACTGCAGTGGTGGCATACCTGCTGATATGTGCGGTTATGCAGGCCTACCTCATTGACCCTGCAGACAAGATCTTGCCATGTTGCAGTACACTTCTGCTGGTCCTGACTGGTTTGTGAAAAGAGTAAATGGTAGTGCTGAATCATAATGCTAGTGATGATATCATCTTCAGCCCTACTGTAGGTTGGGTTCCTGTGGTGCGCCATGATCCCTGGAAGACATAAATATAAAAATATGCCTGAGCAAGTCATATGGCACAGATTACAATAATTACTCACACACATGCATCTACATGTTGGAGTACATTTTCTGTAGTGTTGTATGATTGTACTGGATGTTATGTTTGTGAATACATAAATTATATGTATATCTGAGATGGCTAAGTGGCAAATCATGTATGCTGTGATGTGAATGGTTGTGGGTTTTTTCCTAGTAAATGCTTTTTATTTTGTTACTAGCCAAAACAAAGGTCAGGGGCTACAGACACATGTGCTAAAGCACATTTCAGCAGTTGCAAGTGGGTTTTCAGAAGGGTAAGCACAGCTTATGAAAGTTTAGCAACCTATAACCTAACCGAGAGTGAAACACTGCAACTGCCACTTATCACTGCTCACCCACCAACTGCTTGAAAGTGCCTTGCTCATTCTCTATCCAATGAACCATGTTCTACACAGCAACAAAATAAAATCACTATATAAGACTATAAAAGAGTACCTGGCACACTATATGCAACACGATGCACCACCTAGCCACAGCAGATATACATCAAGCTGATGTGTAAAGAAATATATCATCCATCACAATCAGTGTAAGGTCCAGTAAATGTATCAATATTATACCACACAACTTTTTAATGCCAAACCCGTGGCCAAAATATGTGCACAATTGGGAATATAGGTCACATACTGCTGTAGTACACTATGAATGTTGCTAGATACACAGTTATATGAATTACCACACATATGTCAAAGGACATGTTACAGACATACCCACACACACGTCAGACATAATTACAGGACACAAAGGTATGACAACCCAGATAAGCTTTCAGTGTGTACTTTACAGTACTGTGTGTCTGTACTTACACAACCTTAATCTTGAGAAATGTAATCTGTGATGACTACAGGGACCACACAAAACAGTAGATGCAAGCAATGTGGACATACACCATACTTTGCTGTACAGGCCCAGAGATTCAATTAGTACTACAGTACACACAGGATTTGCTTTCAAGATCAGTACCAATCAATAATCATAGATGTAGTGCTTCAGCCTCCAATGACACACCCTAGTTAAAACCAGGGGACTTAATCACACTGTATGCAATAGCACTTGTTCTGCCTAGCAACAGAATACACAGCTTTTGCTAGGATCAAAGCAAGGACCCAGAATACCATAAAATAAACAGCTTCCCAGTAAGCTATCTCACAGATACATATCTTTGACGTATTCACAAACATATTGACCATCATAGTCAGTCAACAGTACAGAGAATCTAATATATATATATATATATATATATATATATATATATATATATATATATATATACATATACACATCCATTTGTTTACATATAAATATATATATATATATATATATATATATATATATATATATATATATATATATATATACACATATACAATTCACCTTTCATAGTGAGAATATCAATTTTACAAAGGATGTAAGGTGTACAGTAATGTAACAACATTGCACGGTCTTGGGATAAATGCATTGAAGGTGTTCATAGCCCAGGTAGCTTTAGCAGGCCTTACTGGCTTCAACATTGCAAACTGAATGAACCACCTGCAGTGTTTAACCACCACATGTCATATACCAGCACTGTATGCTGTCTTGTCTGTCACACACTAAAACCTACATACAAATATGCACATACTAACCTTCACCAACATATATATCACCCCTTTGCAAACAGTTGCAATATGTCCCCTGCTCTATGCTCATATACAGCTGTGACTATATATGACACATATATATTTCTCTGTATGTGTCTGGCATACACACACATGGTCCATACTGTTGTAAGACCCTGGACCTCACAGCTGAACTGCTGGGCCTTATTGCAACACAAGCAGGTGTCACATATGAACACACACTAACATCGGGGGGTATATATGGCAACAGATGCTAGATAAGCATACTAGACTGCTACAGCACTTGCCAATGCTAAGCTACACTTTAATATGACTATCATGCATATGTTGTTCTGTCACACCCATGTTTATATAATGTCAGCGCTAATCTCCCCAACAGCCATTAGCCACACTACTGTACAGAACACAGATAACATGAATCAGATCTTTGACATTTAATGCTGAGCTACACATTTCACAGGTATGTCCCAGTGCCCACAGGTACACACAGTATTGTCCATAGTAGTAGTTAAGCAAAACATCTGTGCAGAAAGAAGTACTGCTGCCACATATGAATGTTTCACATTATGTAGACTATTATTCAGTAACATCTACTACATGCCAATAAATACATATGAGTCACATACCTTTCCTTTGTATGATTTGGTAATATTTATTTTTCCTTTTCTCTCTCTCTCTCTCTCTCTCTCTCTCTCTCTCTCTCTCTGTCAGTCTCTGCAATAGAGTGATTGAGTTTGTTGGCATAGATTGCAGCCTGCTTTTGTAGGAATTGCACATGAGCATGTGATGGCCTCTGCACCAATTAGTGCCCACCATTTGCTAATTGCATGCCGCCTGCTGTGTAGTAATTGAAGTAATCACTGTCATAGCAACACAGTACTATAAATTGCTGACTCGTAGGTGTGGCCCTTTCAGCTTTCCAAGATGGAGATCATCCTTGTTTGGTGTCGACATCATTGTTTAAGACAGAAGGTTGGAATAGTTCTTATATCAGAAGCCAGGGGTGTAGCCAGAGATTTACATTTTGTACTCAGACCTAATGTTGCTGCTTCCAGTATCCACTTGTCAGTGTAAAAATTTACTCACCCCTCAAAATGCTACACCAATATACATGGAAAGATGTACTTTCTTTTCAACTGTTACAATTAACTGCCATACAAAGCTAGTTATAGAGATGTATTCCTTTGGCACAAGAATTGTTTGTGAACTGCTATACTGTGAATATTCCTTTACACAGTTCTAAACATTTTGTGCTTTTTTAGTGTTGACATTAGCATGAGCTGCTCAAAAAAACTGGACTCATTTCAGTACAATGAGTATGCTTACCTTCATAATTGGTAGACCCTGCACACACAGGTAAAGTCTACATTTAGGTAGGGTTGCAGAAGTACAGAGAGGGTAAGTAGTATCATGTGCATTTTATCTTGCTGGACTTACAGGGTTGCTGTGTACATGTTACTTTATCAAGGAATGTAGTCTGTCTGCGTAACTCCCAACTGTGGACCTATCCACATGATAGCCAGAGAATAGCCTGTTATTTTTAGTCTGTGCACCACACAGGTCTTTTCACCAATAGATCAATGGCATTCTTACAGTTGGTTGCTACCAGTACATGGCTACATCCATTTGAATTTCAATGTTTTATTCCTACATAAGGGCATGTTTCCAAAACTCCTTCCAAAGCTATTTGCACAGTGTGTAACAACAGAAAGGCCTCTGTGTTTCTCCCTCCCTCTGCCCTAAACAGATATGCCAGTGTTTGTCCTGCTGTGATACTGTGTGGGGTTGTAAGGTGATGGTGTAACATTATTTCCTGCTAGAATGGCTGCTTCTCTTATCACAGTCATGTAATATAATCCCACAACTGTAGGTCAACATCCACAGAACAAGTTGTGTGGTATGGTATTCCGAATTTTCCTTTACATTCACTCATTCTGATGCATGATATAGTTATTTAAGCACCAACTTAACGTATATCTACCATGGCTTAGTGGTATTTCATGTTGTGTAGTGTGTGTAAGGTCCAGGGTTTGAGACTTACAGAGGTGTTTTATTTTCTTCCTGAGCAGAACAAGGGCCCTCACATACAGAGTGACTAAGGCACTTTTAAGCAGTTGTGAGCGGGTTTGCGTGGGTTTGCACAATGCCTTGCATTGCTTAGCCAAGCGCAAACAAGCGCAAACCCGCGCAAACCCGCTCACTACTGCTTAATAGTGCTTACTCCCGCTCACCCCTGCACTAATTTCTTTGAAAGAAAAGAAAAATGGGGAGATAGGAAAGTGGTGAAAAAGGGGCACAAAGAGGGAAAGACAGTATGGAAAATATCTCAGGATGTCCAGGACGGGTGTAGGGAAGGTCCATAGCTGCCCATGTCTGCATCAGCTGTGCATATGCAATACATTTGGAGGTATATATGAACCCTTCAACCCCTGAGGGAGGGATGAGGGCAACAAAGTATGTTGTAATGCCAATTAAACAACATTGTATGTAGCCAGTGGACATGTGTACAAAATGGGCAGCTATGTATGGGGTGTATTTTTTGTTTTGGGAACAGATTGCCCTTTTTTTTCAGGTGAGAGTGGAATGTGGGGTAGGGGAAGTAAGTATATTTGGAGAGGTAGGTTGGGGAGGTAAACAGGCAAGACAAACAAGATGTATACATGGGCGGTATATGACACATGTGGTGGGTGAACACCTTTGACAGGGAGGGATGTTTGGAAATCGCAAGCCCATAAGCCCCCAGATGGAAACAGTGGGACTGAGGTCCCCACCCATGGGCAGTTACCACTGCACCTTCACGGCCCAGAGGGGCAGGCTGACCCATGAGTTGTGCCACTTGGGCCTCAAGCTGGCATAGAGGTTCTGCAACAGAATGTTCAATTCTCTCTATGCACCACAGCCCGGACCATACGAAGGGTGATAGGTGCTTCTCTGCCCATGCTTGCACAGGGGGGCCAAGCCCCATCCCCTGCAGGGCTTCCACCCAAAGGTGGCACAGGGCCAACAGAGGAGGCGGTCCCAGGCTTGGCACTGGATCTGCTGGTGCCAGGTGGCATGGCCAGCTGAGGTGGAACAGGTGGGTCCGCTAGGACCGGCCATCCCATACGAACTATGTTTTGGAGAGTTTAATAAAGATATGGGTTAGGAACAGTCAACAGCATTCCCAATTAGTTATAACAGCATGCAGAAGTATTCCCATTAACCCAACACACCAGATTTTCAACAGTTCCACAATAGTGAACATTATAACAGCATGCAGGTTTAATTGATGGCAACAGGCCACCAATATTGTGGTATTTTAACAGGGCATATGCATAGAAATGAATGCAAGTATTTATAAACCAATAGGACATATGTCCCAACAAATGTTTTAAGATTAGACATACCGATTGAGGTGTGGAATTGCATTTTTATACACATACAGTAGGGTGGAAAAAGATAGCTCAATTAACAACTTATATATCCTTCTAGTTTTCACTACATTCCTATTAACTGCAGTTATATGTCCCTTACATGCATTATTACACTACCCAATGTCTTTATATTGTGCAATTGGATTTTGCTAGATCATTATATACATGAGCTGTATCTTACTTACAAACTGTCAAGATGCAGATGTTACTGCAACATATTTTGAGAATTGCTCACACACACTACTGCTTAGATGGTACACTGACAGCTCTACTTTCATATAATTATCTAGATATGTTCAGTTGAAAGTATCAGTTATATGTTAACAGCTCCCTACATTTCTGGCAGCACACTGACATTTCTGGGGAACACAATACCAATCTACTCATGTGCCAGATTAACCTGTACATGCTGGGCATGAACCAACAGTTGAGGGCTGTAAATATGCATAAAAGCTACTGGCACTCCCTTCATCCATGTTATATGGGCCTACCCAATGTGGGTTGACACTGCTTAATACAACACTACTATTTGTAGAATGCAACAGTACAACAACATATCAAAGAAAATGACACAGACGCACTCCAGGAATTATGCATTTATTAAAGGATTATTACACCTTTATTTATTGGGTTAAAACATTTTTTGAAGGCTCTCACATTTATTTTATATAACAGTACATGCAGAATTATTACTAACCTACCTCATGATGCAGCCTTTGCAGTCTATCATCATGGGCTTTCAGATTCATAGCCCGGTCACCTGCAGCTGTGAAGTAAATGCAGTGATATTGAGACATACCTATCCATAGTATAGACAAGCATGGCAATTCTTAACTACCTAATACAATGGCTACTTACTCAGTACTGGAGCATTAGGCATCCTCCAGGATTCCTGGATCCACAGGTCCAGTTCATCCCCCCTACGCTGCTTCAGGTCAGAATAATGGTGCCTGACCTGCTCACCAGTCTGATAAACACCAGTGGCACTGGTGAGACCACGGGCAAGACTGTTCCAGGCCTGTGTTTTATATTAGGTACCCTGGTACTGACCCTGCAGGAGTATTTGCTCATGTTTGTGGATGAGGAGCCAAACCATAATTTTGGACTCCTGGATGCCCCAGCATTGCACTCTAAACCACGTGCCCTCACCTACACCAGCCATGCTGACTGCAGAAGGAAGCTACAACCAGTTATAGCAAGTATTTCTGCCTGTGGAGTTTTAATATGCCTCATTTCCCACACTTATTTGTGATTGGCCAGTTTTGGAAAAGCTCGGCTGCGGGCACGCCTGCTTAGCTGATGTTGGCAATGTTTAAAATCCCTTTGATAGATATGTCTCTGTTGAAAGTGCATGTTTGTGAAATGCTATCATGGCTTAGTGGTTAAGTACTGTGACTATAGTGCACAGTATCCTGAGTTTGAGTCCTGTCACTGCTTTTTATTTTCCTGCTTGGCAGAACTGCCTGGTTAAGGAACAATAAAGCAGGTGTGAGTGTGTTTACCCGACTTTGCCCGACGTTGCCCAATGTTGCGCTGGTTAGCGCAGAGCTGCATGAAGGTAATCAGCAGTAACGTGCTGTGAACCTGTGTTACTCATCCTTAACATTGCGCAGCTATGCGCAAATATATTTAAATATGCTCAGTGCAGGTAACATGGTTAGCAGTGCTTTATATTGCTTAAAATAAGGTACTCATGCCTCAGAATGCATAAACATTTCACCTTCATATATATAATTCATGCACTACTAAATTCAACATTTCAATGCTTTTTACAAACTTATACATAAAAAAATGTCAGGAAATGTTTTTGTATACAGATTTCCCACAGAAAATGGAATGTGCAGTAGTGGGACTTGAACCAGAAATGCCTCCTCTTTGTGCGAAAGATCTAACCACTACGCTATCGCTATGTTGCTTAAATTGCATATATTTTTCTTGTTATCCTCTTCTGGTGTCTAAGCTGCTGTAACTGTAGCTAAGCAATGGGCAAACCCTGGCAAACCTGCGCAACTATGCGCAGCTATATCAGAAGATAAAAAAAATATGTATTTTTTTATTTTTTATTCTGTTAGTTGTTGAACATATGGGGGAGTGTAGTGTTACATTGTACACATATGATCAGACTCGCTGATTTAAATATGAAGTTGTGGCATTTCTTCATTGCAGAGGCATGGATATTTGGACTGCTCGGCAGACTGACATGCCCCTAAACTCATCCACGATCCATGTAAGCTTTAGAGTTGAGGCAGCACTCCCTCATTAATATGCATGGAGTGCTGCTGTCATACTCTTACACTGGTGCTTCCATGCAAGACTAATCTAGTCTTACACGGAAAATTAGTAAATCCGGGGGATCCTGATATAAAATGTAAACCTAATTAATTTTGCAAGTTTATTTAGCTCTGAAGAATCACCTGGCAAATTATACCCCTGTTCATCTGTTATAAAATGCAATATGTGTATGATACATTGATCTAGAAAGCTTAAAGCACAAAATAATGAAAAAAAAAAACAAAGGAAAAAACACTATGTTATGCAGGGGGCAAGCCCACTGCACCCCCCCCACGACCTAATAATTATATATATCAACTCTAATATTGAACAAGTGGAAAAAGGGTGAATTCCGTGCTGTAGCTCAATAAGCACACACAGCAGCCAGCATTAAGATATTTTCATCTCTTAAGCTGAAAAAGCAAAAAAAATATATATATATATATATATATATATATATATATATATATATATATATATTTTATTTATTTTGACATTTGTTTATTGGGTTAGTCTGATTGGGCAGAAGCCCATTTTCAGCAGAGAGTCGGTACAAAAATCTCCAGCACTATTAGTACAATGATTCAAGTATTACAAAAATTGGCATAATCATCAGTTATGCAGTGAGTTACAGTCAGTTTTGAAGAGGAGAACTAATAATACACATATGCATTACTGACAGGAAACCGTGTGATATGACCTTGAGTTAAGAACTTTAAACTATTAGTGCTCACTTAATATTTACAGAGAGTTTCAGTATCATAGTTCATAATTTATTGTGAAACTTAAGTGTCCCTTCCAGACAGTTGGGTTTGGACAGCTGGAAAGGATGAAGAAATAGCAGTAGGATGAGTAGTTACAGAGTTTTATGACTAAAGTATGTGAATCATTTCACAAAAGGTGGCTAGTTAGTAGCAGCTGTGAGTGGTAAGGGTAGAGGGATGAGCATTTTATGTTGGGTCATGGCAAGTGCAAGTCCTAGTGCTTAGCAGGTAGAGTTTTAAGGATTTTCTGAAGTAGTTACTATTAGGCATTGTGCTTAGGGATAGAGGCAGTGTGTTCCAATAATTAGCAACTGAGTGGCTATAGAGTTGCTTGCCAATATTTATTGGGGGTTTATAGATTTCTAGGAGGTGTTGATCTGAGCTACAAAGTGTGCGGTTGGGAATGTAAAAGGTTATCACAGAGGAGAGAGCTAAACAAGAGTCAGATTTGTAAAGGATGGTGTGGGTGAGGTGAAGTTGGGGTGGAGGAGTTCTTGGTGGAATTCTGGACACTGAAGTCTTTTTAGAGCTAAGCAATGATAGGAATAACATGGTAAGTTTGCTGCAACTCTAGCAGTCTTATGGTATGTGAGCTCAAGTTTGGACATAAGGTTGGTTAGCAAGTTTGTAAGGATTGGGGTAGCATAAAGTAGGCTAGGTAGAAATTAGGCTTGTGCCCGAGAGAGTTTAGATTTGTTAGAGAGGATTTTTTTGTTTCTATAAAGTAAACCTATTTTTGATGGATTTTTTTGGATTGCTTGTTGCATGTGGCCATCAGATTTTAGTTGGTTGTCTATAATAGCACCTAGTAGTTTTGTGTGAGGTTCTGCTTTGATGGTTGTGCTACAGAGAGAAGTGATGGTGAAGGTAGTCTTAGCATGAAATAGGGATTTAGGCAGGAATAACAGGAGCTTGTTTTTTTGGATTCAGTACAAGCTAGTTACAACATGGCCATCTTTCAGTGGATTGGAAAGATTCTTGGGTGAGAATGAGAAGCTGGGAGAGGTTGTCAGAGGAGGAGATGATAGTTGAGTCATCAGCATAGTACATTAGAGAGGAGTGGGAAAATATGTGTACAGTTCATTAGTAAAGATGTTAAATAGTTAAGGTCCAAAGATGTAGCCTTGTGGGACTCCAGTAAGGACTGGGAGGAAGGGGGAGAGATCAGTACACCATCTGACTAATTGAAGACTGTTGGAAAGATAGCGAGAGAACCAGGAGATAGTTGAGTTGAACAGGCTGAGGTCAAAAAGTTCAGCTAGGAGTTTGTTGTGAGATATAGTGTCAAAGGACTTAAAGAGGTCAAGGAATAGGCAAGATGCAAGCCTGTTGTCACGAGTTCTGGTGATGGTCTGAGTGAAAGATAGTAGAGCAATAGCTGTGCTGTGGTTGGGGTTAAAGCTGTGTTGTGAGGGAGTAAGAAGATTTTCTTGTAGGAGATATTCTATTAGCTGTTTGTGTATATACTTCTCCAGTATTTTAGATAGGGGAGACATAATAACTCTAGGTCTGAAGTTAGAAGGGTCAGTGGAAGGACCTCCTTTGTGTATAGGTATGGTGTAAAACTTCTTCCAAATGTCTGGGACAATAGATTCCTGTATAATCCTGTTGATTAGTATGGAGATGGGGTAAGCAATAGAATGTGAGTCTAGAATGTTCTCCCTTTTAACATTTGCTGTTATGAATGGTAACCCAAATGATATATTTGCAGAAGCTGTTTGCCCCTGCATACCTACCAACTTAGTAGAATCCTTATATCTCACATCTTCAGATAAAGATGTTTTGTGACCTCTGAGTTGTACTAATTCAGTTGCAGGGGTGTAAAGCTGAGTAAAACAACATACTCTGAAAATATGTAACTGTTTTCATAATATGGTTTGTCTTGTTTTTTTTTTTTTTTTTTTTACAAGATTTATTTACTTGGTATTTTCCAGGTTTTAGTTCAGTTCACCAATTCATTTCTGTTTTGGAATCTGTCAGTGATTTGTCCTTTATTTCATCATTTCTTTTCCCATCATGACTCACCATTCTGAGAGACTTGCAAAGATTTTATGTGATTTTAGGTTGCATTATACAACCAAAATAATCATCTACAGGGTGTGAGCAGCATATAGAAATAAGTGAAAGAAATATTTGGTAGGAGGATCCTGCTGGGAAAACAAAAACATCTACCCTTCCAGGGAATAACAGGAAATACTTAGAGTTCCGGATCTAACATCTGCAAATTTTATTTTAGCAGACATGGCAGATAAACAGTTCATGTCAGAGGAGGTGATCCTTAACAACCACAAGATGAATCCTGTACCTTTCTCTTACTGAGAACATTCATTTATTAATTTTAAACTATGAACAGAGATGGCTTTGAAAGTCCAAGACATTAAATAATGTTATATAGTGTTATATCCTAAGTTCCTTTTATCTGTTGTCTGTTATGGATTAAACATGACTGCAATTTGGAAATTCCTGCAATATTTATTTATTCTTTTTTGTTTTAATAGCTTCCAATCCAGAATTTCAGTCCACACCTATTATAGATGGCAGTAGATATGGCGCCTTAGTTGTTTTTTTCCTTTTGGTTATTTTTCTTCTCTGTCGAAAAGGAACAAAAGGTTTGTCTGCAATCTTTACTATAATAAACTACACATTTCATTTTTTTATTTAATGTTCTAATAACTATTTATCTTTTCTAGGATCTGCTGCCACTCAAAATGGGTATGTATTAAAATATTTTAATACTAATTACGTGCATTGTATTTCAGCATCTACATTGATATTATATATATATATATATATATATATATATATATATATATATATATATATATATATAGATTCACTTCAGAATCAGAATCTCAAAATTCCGAAATATCAAATGTCATATGATTGATGTTTTGGAATATCAAAATTCTAAAATAAATCCAAAAAAACCCCAACAATTTAAATCTTTCTGCAGGGGGGCAAGCCCCCCCCTGCACCCTCCACACCCCCACTACTTAAATAAGTTTGATGATATGGTCTCAACCATATGAATTTCAAGATTTCAGGACTTCAATATTCTGAAGGGAACCCATATATGTATATATATATATATATATATATATATATATATATATATATATATATATATATATATATATATATATATATATATATATATATATATATATATATATATATATATATATATATATTGCTAGACAATAATACCCCTGTATTTGACTTTTACAACTTAATTGTCAATTAATCTTATCCCAACAGCCTGGGATAGTGATATGTCCATTGAGTAAAAACTGCAGAAAGCTGATACTGGTTCAGTGGGGAGTGACATTTGTGCACAAAACGTAACAGTAAGAAGTCTGTGTATGGGTATTACAATTTGTTCCTAACATTTGTGCTATTGGGAATAAGTAAATGGTTGGATCTAGTTAGAAGTCACTATCATTCCATGGTTAAAGAACAATGACTGGAAACCAGTTCTGTCAGAGTATAAATATTTTTACTGTAATAGATATTCTAACAAAAAATTAGGTGGATGTGTTAGAATAAGGACTAAAGATAGTTATGAAACCTGTGATTATTACATGTTCAATAATAACACCAACACTAGACTGTGTAACTGTAGCAATAAAGACAACCCTGGAACATATAACAATTGCTGGAGTGTATAGACCACCAAAGTCAAGTGCAGATGACCTGGAGGATTTTATACATTTCTTGCATAAAACACAGGAGGGAAGCATAATATCAAATGAGGACTTAAATTTACCAGAAACAGACTGGAATAATATTGATTCAACAGCATTAGTAAGGACATTATTCACAATGTATGTTCAGGAACAACAGTTGCTACAGATTGTAATAAAAACTACTAGGGAATGTAACATGCTAGACATTGTTTGTGTTCCTAAAGCAATTACTTTTACTTTGAGTGAAGTTTTACCACCATTGATGTGTACTTATCATGGGGTTATAAAGGTTAACTTGCTGATAGTCAATTGTGCCAAACTTAAATCTAAAGCAATACACAGAAGATTAATCACAGATAATATGGAAGCAAAACAGTTACTATGTAACACTAACCGGAATGATGTGTACAGTAGAAAAACTGCAGATGGAATGTGGAAAGTTTTGAAAGTGAATTTATAAGTACAAAAAAATCAGTTTTGAAAGAGAATTTATTTAAGTGCAAAAATAAAAATGGTTAACGTTAGGGGGATATATTTCCATAAGAACAAGATACCTGATTAAGGTGAGAGACAACAAATATAAGAAATGGAAGAGAAGTCAAACTACAACTTTGAAAACTAAAATAAACAAGCCGGACAAACAAATTAAGAATGGTATGAGACAAGATCAAGAAAAAATGTGAAGAAAATTTACATAACAATATCGAGCATAATAGGAAACAGGTCTACTTTATATCACTGAAAACTTAAAAATTCGAGTGCTCACATGAGCGACAATGCAGATATTCGATATTCATTTTTTTGGATCACAGTACAGTGGAAATCAGGATATTTGCCCTTTCCTCACTGTAGTGTGATCTCGGAGTTGGAATAAATATTTGGCGGGGGGTGGCACAGCCCCTCACAATAGCGATTTTGAATACCTGCATATTTGGTCATGTGATCACTCGAGATTTTAAGTTTTCGGCGATATAAAGTAGACCCTAGGAAACCATTTTATAGATACATAAGATGTGGAAGAAGTAAAGACATACAAATTGATAAACTGTGACAGATTCTAAAATTTGTGATCAGACACAAAAGATTACAGATATATTTACAAAATCTTATGCAAAACAGATTGGCTCTACAAAGGGGGTGATAAGTTGTCCTAGTAACATCCAGGTAACCTCAGATACTGGAATTAAATTAGATTATATTGAAAAAGAACTGCACTAACTGGATCCAAAGAAAACACATGGAGGAGAACGGAATTAGTAATAATGACCTGGAAACACTTGAGCAAGAACTTAAAGTACCATTATATCTATTGTTTACTAGGTCATATAATTATGGGGAAATTCTTCAAGATTGGAGACGTGCATTTATTAAACCTGTCTGTAAGGGAAAGGGGGGGTTAGGAGCAACCCACAGTCATATAGACCCTTAGGTCTATGTTCATGTTGCAGAAAAATAATGGTGAAGGTAATATTATATAAGCTATTGTCAGAACTGGATAGATTGGGACTTGAAACCATATATCAGCATGCATATGTTGAAAATAGACCTATTATGACCTGTAACATGATGTTCTATAACCATATCAAGGTCCTATTCCTGTATTCTGTCTGCTACAGGCTTTCGAGGGGAGACCTATGCCTGGCATACAGGGCGTGTCTATATCATATATTCGAAATTCCAAAATGTCGAACACCATATGTTCGAACTTGGAATTTCAAATACTGAAAACATTGAATGCTCAAATAGCAAATTTTTTTCCCCAGGGGAAAAAAATCGCTGTTCCGGGAAACATACACCCAACACAAGCACACCAAAATAAATAAACCACACGCATACATTTAACAAAATGCAACCCCACACTAAACCACACATACATTACTAACTATCCACTTACCTTAACCTGCACCCTAACCCTAAGGTCCATAACTATCACACACATACCCTACAAATCTATCTTCTTCTTCTTCTTTCAGCTGCTCCCGTCAGGGTTCACCACAGCAGATCCACTGTTCCCATTTCTTTCTGTCCTCTACATCTTGCTCTGTCACACCAACCACCTGCATGTCCTCTCTCACCACATCCATAAACCTTATCTTAGGCCTTCCTCTTTTCCTGTTACCTGGCAGCTTCATCTTTAGCATCTTTTTCCCAATATACTCTGCATTCCTCCTCAGCACATGTCCAAACCAATGTAATCTTGCCTCTCTGGCTTTGTCTCCAAATCTTCCAACCTGGGCTGACCCTGCAATATACTTATTCCTAATCCTGTCCATCCTCATCACACCCAGTGCAAATCTTAACATCTTCATCTCTGCCACATCAAGCTCTGATTCCTGCCTTTTTGTCAGTGCCACTGTCTCCAACCCATATAACATAGCTGGTCTCACTACCCTCTTGTAGACCTTCTCTTTCACTCTTACTGGTACTTGTCTGTCACAAATCACTCCTTCTCCACCCACTCCATTCTGCCTGTACTCTCTTCTTCACCTCTCTTCCATACTCACCATTACTCTGAACTGTTGATCCCAAGTATTTAAACTCATCCACCTTCACCACCTCTACTCCCTGCATCCTCACCATTCCTCTATCCTCGCTCGCATTCACACACATATATTCTGTCTTAGTCCTGCTGACCTTCATTCCTCTTCTCCCTAGAGCATATATCCACCTCTCCAGGGTCTCCTCCACCTGTTCCCTACACTCACTACAGATCACAATGTCATCTGCAAACATCATAGTCCACAGGGACTTCTGTCTGATCTCGTCTGTCAATCTGTCCATCACCATTACAAATAAGAAAGGGCTCAGAGCTGAACCTTGATGTAATCCCACCTCCACCTTAAACACATCTGTCACTCCCACCGCAGACCTCACCGCTGTCACACTACCCTTGTACATATCCTGTACCACTCTTACGTACTTTTCTGACACTCCCAACTTCCTCATACAATACCTCAACTCCTCTCTAGGCACCCTTTCATATGCTTTCTCTAAATACACAAAGACACAATGCAACTCCTTCTGACAAGGCTTCGACCCTACAAATCTATACA